>NC_048298.1:97086496-97266246 GCF_013100865.1 Trachemys scripta elegans
ACCCGAGCCCCCGGCCCAGCACCGCCGACCCCGCCTGTCCCGATTTTCCCGGACATGTCCGGCTTTTTGGGATTTCCCCCCGGACGAGGATTTGGAGCCCAAAAAGCCGGACATGTCCAGGAAAATCCGGACGTATGGTAACCCTACTGGATACAGAGCTCGTTCCAGGACTCTTTAGAGCAATGGTTCTCAACCACGGGTACTTGTACCCCTGGGGGTACACAGAGGTCTTCCAGGGGGTACATCAACTCTTCTAAATATTTGGCAAATTTTACAACAAGCTATACCAAAAGCACTAGCAAAGTCAGTACAAACTAGAATTTCATACAGCCAAAATGAGAAAGTAAGCAGTTTTTCAGTAATAGTTAAGGCTACGTTTTAGGCATGGGTATTTTTAGTAAAAGTCATGGACAGGTCATGGGCAGTAAACAAAAATTCACAGACCATGACCTGTCCATGATTTGTTCTATATACCTGACTAAACCTTGGGTGCTCTGGGGCAGGGGGCTGCCTGGGGGATGCCACGGGTGCTCTGGGGCCGGGGGGTGGTCCGGGGGACAGTACGGGTGCTCTGGGGCAGGAGGTGGCCTGGGAACAGCCCATGGGCACTGCGGGTCTGGGAAGGAGCGGGAGTCGGGGTAGCCCGGGACCGCCGCAGCTGCTGGGGTGGAGAGGCTGCGGTGCATGGCCTGGAACCCCCGCTGCAGATGGGGGTGGGGTTTGGTGGGGAGGCAGGCTCCCTACCTGGCTCTGTGCAGCTCCCTGTAAGCGGCGACATGTCCCTTGGCTCGTAGGCAGAGGTGTGGCTAGGGGGGCTCTGCATGCTGCCATCACCCCATGGCCAGCTCCACAGCTCTCATTGGCCAGGAACTGTGGCCAATGGGAATTGCGAGGGCGGCGTCTGTGGGCAGAGGCAGCGCGCAGAGCTGCCTGGCCATACCTCCGCCTAGGAGCCAAGGGACATGTCGCCGCTTCCAGTGTGCCCCCTGAGGTAAGTGCTCACCAGAGCCCTCACCCCCTCCAGCGCCCCAACCCCTGCTCCAGCCCTGAACCCCCTCCCACCAGGGCCGGCTCCAGGCACCAGGCAACCAAGCACATGCTTGGGGCAGCACCAGGTAAGAGGCGGCTGGGGGAGCGCGGCGCGGCATTCTGCGGGGAGGAGGGGGCTCTCCGGCGGCACGGCACTCAGCGGGGGGGGGGGGTTTCGGGGGGGGGGCAGCACTCGGGAGCGGGGGTGCTCCGGCGGCGCTCGGCGGGGGGCGGCGCTTTTTTTTGCTGCTTGGGGCAGCAAAAAAGTTAGAGCCGGCCCTGCCTCCCACACACAAACTCCTGCCTCTGCTGGGGGAGAGGGGCATGATGGCCCGAGACTGCCCCAGCAGTGGCTGGTGCGACTGGCCCAGAGGCTGCCCGAGCTGCTCAGGCAGCCCCCCCGGCTGCTGCAGAAGTCACGGAGGTCCCAGAAAGTTACGGAATCCGTGACTTCTGTGACCTCTGTGAGAGACTCGCAGCTTTAGTAATAGTGGGTGTTACACTTGTGTATTGTTGTCTGATTTTGTAAGCAAGTAGTTTTTAAGTGAGGTGAAACTTGGGATACACAAGACAAATCCTGAAAGGGGTACAGAAGTCTGGAGAGGTTGAGAACCACTGCTTTAGAGTATTTGCAGTATGTGGAGGTGAGTGTATGGTTCTTAAGTAATCTATTATTGTGTGCCTCTATCAAAACTGCACACTAACTTTAATAGTATAGACAGGGCCGAAGATTACACTTCTAGTACTCTGCCCTGTGATGGAATTATGTCAGGATTCAGCAGGGCTAGATCCCACTGGTTTGAGGAAAGAGCCCCAACTGATGGTAGGTGTTCAGACTGAAATAGACTGTCTCTCAGTTTTGAAAGCTGAATTTCCACATAGCTTCAGGCTCCTAATCTGAAGTATTCTTGTAACTGATGATTACGGAAATAGATGAAGGTTGTTAGACTTGAACCTTAGTTTTGCACTTGAGTTGAAGATGTCATCAGCAGCACTTCAGTGGAATTATAGTCATGTGATTCACAGCTAACTGTTTATGCAATGTTTCTTTGTACAGTAGTGTTTGAAAAAATTCACTGGAAGCTAAAACCTAAGAAAGGACTAGCTCAGTTCCTTGCCTTTTCCTCCTTCCTTGCGGGCTGTTTTGTTTTATTTTCTGTCGAGTTGCTTAGTGGTAGTTTCAGAAATTCTGTATAAATAAAAACTTAACCTCTTCCCTCTCTTTGCAATTAGAGTTCACAGAAATCTGTTTTAACAGATATGAATCCACTGAATTCCTTACCTCCAAAGGAAGAATATAAGTTTATTTGTATTTGAAACTAAGTATTATTTGAGAATCCAGAAAGTGCACACAATGACAAACAAAAGGATACTCTGTTGTTCAGGGTCTCAAAAATTAGAGCAAATAAAACTGAGAATCAAAAGTTCAGTCAGGATGTAATTACACTAAAGAAAATGACTGTCTTGTAAACCAGTAAAAGGAAACCAAAACTGGTATGGAAATACTATTGCTTCCTTATACTGTGTCACTACAATATGTAGTTTAAACTCAGTCATGTCGTTTTTTAAGTACTAGTACTTAAAATTTGACAGAGAACACATTTTCAAAGCAAAATTTAAACCAGAAAAAAAGACTAAATTTTCTTTAAACTCAGATTTCTACAATGCCTTCCTTAAGATTAAAACCCTGATCTTGTAAAGATTTAAGCATGTACATAACTCCATGCACATGTGTAGTCTTAGTGTTGTCTAAACACAAAAGTAGCCTCCGTTTAATTTAAAAATTTTTTTAAATCCATTTAGTTAAATTGGTACAAAGCCCTCTATGGACACACATAAATCAGTTTACAGTTAGCTCAAATAAGTATATGAACTGGTTTAAATACATGGATTTAAAAACCAAATTTAGTTAAACTAGTACAACTTCCTTGTCAAGACAAGGCCCAAGAATACTCATTTGCATAAAATTATGCACACAGCTCAAGTCTTTGTCAGACTGGAATCTGAGTGACTTAAAAGGATGTCGTCAACTGAAAATTATGCTTCAGTCTGAATATTATACTTATTGTTATGAGCCATACCTAAGATTACTGTAGTTGACAGAGATTAGAGGATAATTTTTTTTCAGTTGTATACTTGGTGCATTTGCTGGCACTTTTTGGTTCATTAGGTTCACAATTTCTCTTGCTTCGTGCTTTTACACAGTAACTGGGGAGAGATTTTTTTTTTTAAATAAGAACATATGATTGTAAAATTGATAGTGATACTCAAGGGCAGGTATGGTAACGGATAGTACTTTTAACTCATTACAAAAAAATTGACTAGATTTCAGGTTGATAATATCCCTTTAATCCATTATTGTAGTAACTTCTATCCCAAGCTTTAATTTGCAGCCACTTTTTAAATAGAAATAGATTAAATCTCATATTAGTTTCTAATGGTACCTTTGACTCACCAGCAGTGTTATTAAAAATGCACCTGGAAATGACATACTATTAAAAAACCCCTCAAGATATATGCAAAAAGAATATAAAAATGAACACAAAGAACAGGACAGACAGAACGTTCTAACTACCTCAGTTCAACCTTTATTTTTTTAAAAATGAGAGGACAATGCATCAATGCCAGCTGTATCAATTTAGGAGCTTAATGTAGTTTTTATAGGTAAGATGTATAAAATGATTATTTGAGTTTTTTCTCTCATGCTTTAACTGGCTCTGTTTTGCCAAGAAGTAACCTGAGTAAAGAATGTTATTTGTTCAACTCCCTTTCTGAGTAAGTGGCTTTTTTCTTAATACGGGCTGTCTTAGCCCTCAGGGCCTCGTTACATATCCACTGCTCACTTAGGGTGAGATTTATGTGGCCCTTCCTTTTATATCCACAAAAGGTATTTTGCCCTGAAAGTTCAGGGAAGTAATTGTACCTCTCTATCTTTGTGATAAAAATACATACCTTTTCACATTTCCAGGGTCAAGATATTTAATTATAATAGTGTATTATTCTGTTAGCATTGTGTCAGCTTATATAATGGCAACAAAATGGTGAAAAACTAAACAGGTAATAGTGGTCAGATAAAAAAAATTACTTTTAGAACTGCAGTGTGACTTCAGACATGAGTATGTATCCCCTGTTGAAGTCTGTGAGAATTATACGTGTTAAAGTGATTGAGTAGGACACATTCATTAGCACAGGGGTGGGCAAACTTTTTGGCCCGAGGGCCACATCTGGGTATGGAAATTGTATGGTGGACTATGAATGCTCACGAAATTGGGGGTTGGGGTGTGGGAGGGAGTGAGGGCTCCAGCTGGGGGTGTGGGCTCTGGGGTGGGGTTGGAGGTGCAGGAGGGTGCTCCAGGCTGGGACCAAGGGGTCCAAAGGGCAGGAGGGGGATCAGGGCTGGGGTAGGGGGTTGGGGTGCGGGAGGGGGTCAGGGGTACAGGCTCCAGGCGGTGCTTACCTCAAGTGGATCCTGGAAGCCAGGCAGCTCGGCGCGCTGACCGGTCCACAGGCACTACCTCTGCAGCTCCTATTGGCCATGGTTCCCGGCCAATGGGAGCTACGGGGGCAGTGCTTGGGGTGGGGGCAGAGTGCAGAGCCCCTGGCTGCCCCTATGGATAGGAACTGGATGGGGGACATGCTGCTGCTTCCGGGAGCCAAGCAGAGCCACAGCACGCACGGAGCGGGGCAAGCCCCTGGCTGGAGCACCGGAGTGGGGCAAACCCCAGACCCCACTCCCCAGTGGAAGCTTGAGGGCTGGATTAAAACATCCAAAGGGCCGGATGCAGCCCCCGGGCCATAGTTTGCCCACCCCTGCATTAGCATCTTCTTTGGGTATATTTGTAAATCTTAACACTCATGAGTAAAGTTACTTAAATTGTTGAATGACCTCAGTTTATTTTATTTTGCACATCCTGTCATATCTTTAATTTGATGATCTCAAAAAGCTTTACAAACATTAATTCATCAACCCTCACAACACTCTTTAAAGGAGATTGATATTTTTCAGACGAGTTAAGTGACTTTCCCAACATTATACAATATGTCAGTGGCAGAGCCAGAAATAGAATGTAGACTCCCAATCCCATTCTGTAATCACTAGATACACTTCACTGAACGATCAGCTTTGCCTTTCCCCGACTATATTAAGGCAACTCGGAACTGATAAAGGGATACAGACCTTGACTTTTTGTTTTATTATTTATTATTATTATTTTATATTTTATGTTGTTATTATTAATACTTCAATGCCTTTCATTAAAAGATCTTGATTGGCTTTCAGACACTAACTGAATTACCATTTGGCCAATGTAAGTTTTTACACCTTTAATCCTACAGTAAGTGTGATGCATGCTTTAATGACAAGATGTAGCGAGGAACCCAGATTTGTCTCATCCAAAAGACAGCAGCAAAGAACCCTCAACATCATAAAAGAAAGCTTGTTCTGTACTCATTCAGAGAAAAGAGTATCATCACCTGAATGGCCAATACTTATCCTAAGTTTTTAGTAGAGGTCTCTTATCCCAAGTACTAACCTAGGAAAAATTTCCAAATGGCTGTTGACTTTCCATGAGACTTAGGTGCCTGTCATTTTTGAAAATGGGACTTAGATACTTTTGTAAACTTTACCCTGGTGTTCTGAAATCTGTTGAGATCAGAATACTATACCACCCTTAAAACAGTGTTGTAGAATGTGAAGGGATCCTTTTTTTAAAACTAAGGTTTTTTTTTTCTTTACCTGTATTTTAAATAGCATTGGGAAGTGTTCAGAAATGTTACTGAAGTTTTTATCTTGGTTCCTGCACTACTTGGTCTCAAAGGTAATTTGGAAATGACCTTGGCATCTAGACTATCAACTGCAGTAAGTAATCTTTTTTTTCTCTTCTCACATGTCTTGTAATATAAAAAGACAAAATTAATTTTCTGGAATAGAACCTGGCTTAGTTTATTTACGTGTTGCAGGAGGTCCCCATAGCAAGGATGGGAAAAAATATGTTACTCTTCCAAACTCCATCCACAAAATAATCTCTACCATGTGAGTCACCAAAATGAGACTGCTCACAGATTGAGTAGTGTTCCAGATATGATCATGCATGGTCTGTGCTCTACTGGGATCCTTGACCTTGGTTCCCTGTTGGTTGGGTTTGAATATGCCAATGGGTTCTCATAGGCTTCATGGGGGAGGAGGGGAAAATGTGTTGGTATCTCCTAAACACCACCCATTCGTGGTACCAAAACAAGACATCACTCAAAGTAAATTATGCAGATCTATGATCCTCTCTCTCTTCTTATATGAAGAATGAAATAGTTAACAATGTCGACATTTAAAGTATCATTGGGCATCTGAATGATCACTTCACTGAGATGTATGGGACAGTTCACACCTCTAAGAGCAATTTGTTGCAGGCTCTCCATAGACTCACCATGTTCTCTCTGCATTGGTTACACTCAGTTTATATTTTGGAAGCTTTCTTCACAACCATAACAGCTAGAGACTGCCATTATAAAAAAATGAAAGCTAAGATTCTGGAGAACAAGATAGGAGCTTCAGAAAGGTATCTGAATGTTGTACCTTTGCATACTGACCCAATCCAAGCTCTGGCTGGCAGAGTATAGTCATTTAGGATACTGATTCAGAGAAGTGCTGAGAACCCAAAATTCAATTTGAAGTCAAAGAAGGTGACTTAGGATATGTCTACACAGAAAAAAACAAAAACAAAAAAACCTCCTGTAGCAGCGAGTCTCAGATCCTCAAAGTCTCAGGGCTCACACTGCAGGCTAAAAATAGCAGTCCAATCCAAGCCCAAATATCTGCACTGCTATTTTTAGCCCTACAGCAGGAGCCTGAGTCAGTTGACCTGGGCTCCCCACCATGGGTCTTTTTTGCTGTGTAGATGTACCCTTAGGCTCTTAATACTTTCTCTGGTTTACGTATGTAATGTTGGACTCGAGAGGTGGTGAAGGAATCCTTCCACTACCTCTCGATAATTTGAAAACACATATAAAACCCCCAATCAGGCTGAAACAGGAAACTTTTTTTTAAGCATATTATTTCAAGTCCTCTCTAAAATCCGAGTAGAGTTCACTTCATCACTTGGCAGTATGCAGGCTAACTAGATCTAAGGCCATGTCTACACTAAAACTTTTGCTGGCATAGCTCTGTCAGTCGGATGTGGATGAAGTGTGATTTGTGACTGACATAGCTATGCTGCCAGTAGCCCCTAGGGCAGGGGTCGGCAACGTTCGGCACGCAGCTCGCCAAGGTAAGCACCCTGGTGGGCCGGGCCAGTTTATTTACCTGCTGACGTGGCAGGTTCGGCCGATCGCGGCCCCCACTGGCCGCGGTTCGCCGTCCCGGGCCAATGGGGGCGGCGGGAAGCCGCGGCCAGCACATCCCTCGGCCCACGCCGCTTCTCGCCGCCCCCATTGGCCCGGGACGGCGAACCGCGGCGAGTGGGAGCCGCGATCGGCCGAACCTGCCGCGTCAGCAGGTAAATAAACTGGCCCAGCCCGCCAGGGTGCTTACCCTGGCAAGCCGCGTGCCGAATGTTGCCGACCCCTGCCCTAGGGTTTTGCCAGTGTAATTTATTCCATCAAATCACTCTCCTCCTCCTCTCCCCAAGTGAAATAAGCTGTATCAGTAAATGTTCAGTTTTGCTAGTATAAACTGTTCCCACACTAAGAACGCTTTTTCAGCATAGTGTACTGGTACAGCCATACCGATAAAGTGTAGACCTGGACTAAATATAGCTAGGGTTCTGCATCAGAACAGAAGATTCTAGGGAAAACACCTATATTAATTAAAACTGCTATAGGATGTTAATGTCCACTCAGGCAAACCTTGGTGTTTTTTAAGGATTCCTCCTACTAAGGAAGAAACTCCTCACGTTTTACCCATAACTCATTATACAGCTGGTTTAGCAGATGTATTTATTAAGAATGCCAGCAAGAAATAATTGAGAGATCTACTTCTCTATAGGACTATTTATGACTTTTATTGAGTGTACTTTGAACACTAACATATTTACTTTATATTGTAGGTTGTGATAAAGTACCTTATAATTAACTTTCTGTGAGTTTAGCTGGGTATTCCCTCTGACCTGCAATATTCCTCCTAAACCAAAAGCAGCAGGAGCAAAATAGAAAAATAACAGCAGTAAGAACCAACTTAAAAACATTCAACTGGGAAAACCAAACAGCAGGGCTTTAATTAATTTATTTAGAAAGTGATATTTTATCCCATGGTATATAAATTAATTAACTTCAAAAAAAAGTTTAAGCAACATAGTATCTTTGCTAGAAAACATGAACGTCTGGCCAGTTTGCTCTAAAGTCTTTTAAAATGTCCTCAGACAGTGTTCAGTGATTGCATGAGTCTCCACATTTTGTGTTAGTTTTGCTCTCACCAAAAAAATAAATATTAAAGAAATATGAAATACATTGTGGAAGATCTTGTATGAAGGGATTTGTTGTTGTTTTTTTAAAAAGTTTCATTTGAAATATATTGGATATTCTCAGGTCCCAGAACTGGATTGTGAAATTATTTACAACAATGTAGTTGCATTGGTGTAAATCCAGAACTGGGAGGCCAAATTCTGCTCTCAGTTATAGAACCTGATTTTGTAAACACTCGCACATGTATTTGTATTCATTTAGGTAGTTCTGTTGAAGGGAAGTTGCGTGCATAAATGTTTACATTATGAGGCCAATGGAGTGTAAGCTTAGTGGTATTTTAGACTGACTTTGTCCTTAAACGTTAAACATTGACACAATTCTTTTTTGTGCCAACTGATCTGATAGCTGGTGTATTTGGGTGTGTTCATGGAAATTAAGTAGCATTCACAATGCAATTGGCTAAAAAGTGTGTGAGAAACACTTAATTGGTAAGACTTTTGTTCATCAAACCCCATCAGTTTAGGGTAGTTTTGTAGATGCTATTTTAACTGAACAGCAGCCGCATCACTATATAAATATGGCTAATTTTTAATTCTTTTAAAATAGCTGAATTTAAGCATTAATCCTCCTGAAAAACTTTTCAAGTAAAATATTGTTCATGTCTTATCAATATCTTATTAGCAGTTGTGTTTAGTGAAATTATGCAGGCATGTTATTGATTTGTATTAATCTAAAGAATGGGTACTACAGCAACCTTTTTCTAGTATGACAACTGAATGATCATACACATCTTATGATAGAGGGGATATGATAGAGGTCTATAAAATCATGACTGGTGTGGAGAAAGTAAATAAGAGTTATTTACAGTAACTTCTCATAACACACGAACCAGGGGTCCCAAATGAAATTAATAGCATCAGGTTTAAAACAGACAAAAGGAAGTATTTCTTCATACAACGCACAGTCAACCTGTGGAACTCCTTGCCAGAGCATGTTGTGAAGGCCAAAACTATAACAGGGTTCAAAAAAGAACTAGATAAGTTCATAGTGGATAGGTCCATCAATGTCTACTAGCCAGAATGGGCAGGGATGGTGTCCCTAGCCTCTGTTTCCCAGAAGCTGGGAATGAGCGACAGGGGATGGATCACTTGATGATTACCTGTTCTGTTCATTCCCTCTGGGGCACCTGGCACTGGCCACTGTCAGAAGACAGGATACTGAGCTAGATGGACCTTTGGTCTGATCCAGTATGGCTGTTCTTATGTTCTTACCTTTACTTTACTACTAAACCTTAAAGTTAATAAATGGTACCATAAATTTAAATCTAAATGTCTAAAATTCACTTTTCTTATTTTGAAAGGTAAATGTTGGGAAAATGGATTCTCCCATTGAGAAGTGGAACCTAATAATTGGCAATTTGGCCTTAAAACAGGTAAGTACAACTTACTCATTTTGGCATACTCTCACAAGAACAGTTACTTAAAGTGCCCAGCACAATTTTTGATGCTGACAATAGAAAAAGAGTTAAAGGATACAACACTGCAACACTCAATCAGTTCAGAGTTAACTTACTTCACTTTAATTTCTAATTTCTAATGGTAGTATATAGTCAGTTTCTAAAGTAACACAAACTTGCAGCAGAAATAGAGCAGTTTTATCAGTAAAAGGTATAGTACAGGTAACATCCATGTAAATTTTCCCATCCTGCCTTGTCAAATATATCTCATCTCTTTTTTTGAAAGAGACTATTTCTAGGGATGATTAAAAAATAGTTCCATTGCCAGTAAAGTCCATTTAAACTTGACCTCTCAAATGCTTTCTATACTGTACTTTCACAGGTTATAATATTTAAATAACTGTGAAGTGGTTGTTAGACAATAAATAGTATTAATGTCACTATAACATTTGAGAAAATGACTGCATTTAAATCCAAAACAGCTGCTAGATTTTGAATACCTGCTTCATATTTATACATTATAGTTAAATACATACAGTGCTAAGAAGGTGTATAAAATACCCATGTTTTGACTCATTTATTTAAGTATTAGATGTAGTCTCCCATTTGCCTTCAGACATAGGTTTGTTGTGTATGTCTTTTTAGGCTCCTGAGAATCCCCCAGTTTTTTGTTGTTGTTACTAGGGCTGTCGATTAATCGCAGTTAACCTACGCGATTAACTCAAAAAAGTTAATCAGGATTAAAAAAATTAATCGCGCTTCATCGCAGTTTTAATCGCACTGTTAAACAATAGAATACTTATTGAAATGTATTAAATATTTTTGTATGTTTTTCTACATTTTTAAATATATTTATTTCAATTACAACACAGTATACAGAGTTGACAGTGCTCACTTTATATTATTATTATTTATTACAAATATTTGTACTGTAAAAATGGCAAGCAAAAGAAATCGTATATTTCAGTTCACCTCACACACGTACTGTAGTGCAATCTCTTTATTGTGTAAGTGCAACTTACAAATGCAGATTTTTTTGTTACATAACTGCACTCAAAAACAAAACAATGTAAAACTTTAGCACCTATAAGTCCACTCAGTCCTACTTCTTGTTCAGACAATCGTTCAGACAGACAAGTCTGTTTACATTTATAGGAGATAATGCTTCCTGTTTCTTATTTACAATGGCACCTGAAAGTGAGAAGAGGCGTTCGCATGGCACTTTCATATCCGGCATTGCAAAATATTTTCATGCCAGCTATGCTAAACATTCGTATGCCCCTTCATGCTTTGGCCACCGTTCCAGAGGACATGCTTCCATTCTGATGATGCTCGTTAAAAAAATAATGCATTAATTAAATTTGTGACTGAACTCTTTGAGGGAGAATTGTATGTCTCCTAACCCGCATTCTGCCATATATTTCGTGTTATAGCAGTCTCGGATGATGACCCAGCACATGTTGTTCTTTTTAAGAATATTTTCACTGCAGATTTCACAAAACACAAAGAAGTTACCAATGTGAGATTTCTAAAGATAGCTACATCACTCAACCCATGGTTTAAGACTCTGAAGCGCCTTCCAAAATCTGAGAGGGACTAAGTGTAGCGCATGCTTTCAAAAGTCTTAAAAGAGCAACACTCCGATGCGGAAACTGCACCCGAACTACCAAAAAAGAAAATCAACCTTCTGCTGGTGGAATCTGACTCAGATGATGAAAATGAACTTGCTTTGATCTGCACTGCTTTGGATGGTTATCGACCAGAACCCATTATGAGCATGGATGCGTGTCCTTTGGAATGGTGATTGAAGCATGAAGAAACATATGAATCTTTAGTGCATATCACACATAAAAATTTTGCGACGCCGGCTACAACAGTGCCATATGAATGCCTGGTCTCACTTCAGGTGCTATTGTGAACAAGAAGTGGGCAGCATTATCTCCTGCAAATGTAAACAAACTTGTTTGTCTGAGTGACTGGCTGAACAAGAAGTAGGACTGAGTGGACTTGTAGGCTCTAAAATTTTACATTGTTTTATTTTTGAATGCAGTTTTTTTGTACATAATTCTACATTTGTAAGTTCAACTTTCATGATAAAGAGATTGCACTACAGTACTTTTATTAGGTGAATTGAAAAATACTATTTCTTTTGTTTCTTTTTTACAGTGCAAATATTTGTAATAAAAATAATATTATAAAGTGAGTACTGTACACTTTTTGTATTCTGTATCGTAATTGAAATCAATATATTTGAAAATGTAGAAAACATACAAAAATATTTAAATACATGTTATTCTTTTAATTGCTTGACAGCCCTAGTTATTACTTTCACCATCTTTGATGCATTGAATCATTGTTAAAGCCTTTCTTATTGAAGAAGAGTGAACAGTTCTTCCTTCAGACTCCATAAATTCTGCTTCTTAATCATCCAGGGAGATCACAATTGAGCTATACAAATTCTCCCTTTCCATAGTGGCTGAGCGTACTTCCTCTGATGCCTCCCAAACATGAGACACGAGAGCCAGGGAATGGTGGCAATTGGTTTATGTCTAACAATTATTTTAAGTTGGTGACGTTTTCTGATATTAATGAACTTTTGTTTTACTCTCCTAGGTCCAGGCAACGGTAGTTGGTTTCCTAGCAGCAGTGGCAGCAGTCACACTGGGCTGGATTCCAGAAGGCAAATATCGCCTTGATCATTCAATCCTTTTGTGTTCTAGCAGTGTAGCAACTGCCTTCATAGCATCTCTTCTACAGGGTAAAAATATATTTGTAATGTTCTACAGTGTCTGTTTTTCAGTAAATACAAAAAGTGTATATGTGTCACAATGTTACTTAAGTTATAAATCCCAGCAGAGTACAATCTGTCTGAAGCAGACAGATGGCAGTTGGATACCCTGTGCACTTTTCATGCTAAAAACTAAAATCACAGTAATGAAATTGGATCAAAAAAAGAACCTAGGCATAGATTTTCCTGGATATCCCTTTTCCAAGATGTTTAATTTGTGGGGAAACAGCTGTGTTGAAATTTGCTTCCTCTGTTTATTATTGCTAAACTGATTTTGAATTATGACCACAATTCTGGCCCACTTCTTCATTATACTTGCCCATAGATTGTCATATCCTTTGAAGGAGTTTTAAATAAAACCTTACATCATATTCAATCACCCACCTAGCACTTATACCTTTTATTGAATCTCTTAGTGAAACCATGTTTAAATTTAAGTTTGAAAAAGTATGGTGCTAATTGTGTCCACAGCAAAAGAAACATTTTAAAAAGCAAATCTTAGGGGGCTTTAAGACAGATAGTGTGATGTGATATGTTATTCAATCACATGGCACTCCAGTCATGATTCTCTGTGAACAAAAAGGGTTGGTTTTAGATTCTAAGCTCTTAACAACATACACTGAGGTGGGTTTCCAGCAAAATGTCAAGACTGGAGCAGCTTTCTTAGACTTATATGCCACCTACAACACTGTATGGAGAAACAGCCTTTTCCTGAAAGCCAATACAATTATCCCATGCATTGTGACAATAATCTTCTTCAGAGAAGTTCTGATCAATCATAGGTTTCACATTTTCTTGGGTGACCCGTTCAGCAGACCACACATTCTCTATGATAGCCCACTATGGTGATCAGTCTTAGCGCTGATCCTGTTTAATATGTACCTTCCCCAAACATCATCACAGAAATTCGTCTGTGCTGATGACATTGCTCTAACTACATAGGCACAAGATTTATCTGTCAAAGAACAAATCCTAAATAAGGACCTGAATACCAGGAAAGAATATTGGTGGCTAAAACCAGACCCCACCAAGACTGTTGTGCCAGCACTTCATCTAAATAATCAAAAGGCCAGTGTGAAACTACATGTGAACTTCTGTGGCCAGCAGATAACAAACGATACCATCCTGAAATATTTTGGTGTAACATTTGACCAAAGCCTCACATACATCCAGCACCTGAAAAATATTCATGACTAAATAAAGATGTGTGTAAGTCTCATTAAGAAACTGGCAGGAATGACCTGGGAAGCTGTTGCAAAAACCCTATGGATCTCTTCACTGGCCCCTGTTTATTCTACCACAGAATACTGCTCAACCATATGGATACATAGCTTCCACGCTTCACTTGTCAACTTTCAGCACTGCCACTCGCAATATTGTGGCACAGTAAAATCAACACCACAACTGTGGCTTCCAGTTGTGGGGTACATCCACCCCCCAAAATTTTTTCCGATGTGAGAATCCTTCAAAAATCGTATCATATTCAAGGGAGCAAGGATCTCCCAGTATATGAAGTCTTAAATAACATACCAAGATTCTGACTCAAATCCAGAAAACCCTTTTTTGGCTCACAATGCAAGAGCTTAAAGATTCAGACTGAAATTCAATTGCAAGCAAAGTGGAAGGATGCCAAACTCCCGAGCAAATGTCTCATCAAGGACACAACCAGAGAAAACCCAGTGGCTTTTCATTCCCATAGAAAATATGGTCCACTTTGAACCATAGCTGCATATCACAAAGGAGATGGGCCTATCTCCTTCATAAATGGGAACTGAGACACAATCGTACTTATGACTGTGGAACAGGGTGGATAAAAATCAATGATTTAAATAAAATGTTTTTTTTTTATTTAAATCTGATTTTTTTATTTAAATCTGATTTTTTTGATAAAATGCTTTTTCAGGAAAAAACCTATCTAAAGATAGATACATTATAGCTCAAAGATATCTCATCATGGAGTAGGGATTATAAATTCTAATTCTGTAGTATGAGACAATATATTCATGTAATGTTTAAGAAAAGTTTTGTAAATGAGTTCCAATAGTTCATGGATTAGGGACCCAATTTTATGGGGTTCCAGGAGCTTCTGTATAGATTATTTAGTTTAATCTTTCTATCTACCCAATGGGACTCAGTGCTCAGTCTAGAAGATACCATCAGAGATGCTTAGTTTTGCAGTTCTCAAACTGAGGATTTGTGTCTCCAGAGATAACATGCTTGTTAACAGCAGAAATGTTTTTAAATACATAAATAAATAAATAATATACAGAGGTGAGAAATAACAGACCTCAACCCTATTGTCCCTCTACACAGAGTCAATCCCTTACCTCTCTCTAAAAGTGCAAAGTTTCAAAAAGTTCAATGAATAGAAGATTGTTGGGGGCGGAATAGATCTGGACAAGGAGAAGAAGTCTGGAGATAAATGTGAGAAGGGAGGGACAGGCAGTAGAAACAAAAGTGAAACTGTTTGAGCAGCATATTCCAGAAGTCTTGAGGTTTTTCTGAGTGTAGCCTTCATTGATTTGAGATCTACCATACCATTCTCTCACCAGAAGGGAAAATCTATTATGGCAGCAGGCTGTAAAAGAGACCCAGTTTGGGAATATTTTAATGAAGTTCCTCTACCTGTGGGTAAGACAGGCATGCGTGCAAAATGCAAACAGTGCAACAAAGAAATGCAAGGCCTGATTGCCCAAATGAAACAACATCATGAGAAGTGTTCCTTCTCAGGAGGAAGCTGCATTGAAGATGATTAAAGGAACATGTCTGAACATGCAGGATCTTCAGGTTGGTAAACTTTTTTATTTCATACTTCTCTCTTAAGGACTGCCTGTCTTCCTTCTGGACTATTCTTGAATTCACATGTTTGAGCAAAAAATATAGTTTTTACTCTATGGTATTATCATTTTAGATGCAGTTGTGATAAAAAATAAATAGCTGAAATAGGCAGATCTTCCTGTTACAATTTCACCTTTAAAGTAGTACTGAGTGTCAGTGAATGCAATGAGTAATACTAAATGAGCAGTACAGTAATAATAATTAAATAACTGCATTGACTTATTTTGTTTAGGAGAATCCATCCTCAACATACAGGATTCTGAAGACTATCCACCTTCAAAATCACTATCATTTTCTATAGTTTCAGAGTTATCTGCCAATGATAGTGTTTCAGTCACATCATGTATGTGAGATAGCCACAGTATATCACCTGTAGCAAAAAAAAAAAAATCTCCATCATCGAGAAACAACCATAGATAAATTTGCGATAAGAACCAGCAGATTACAAAAAGAAGTAATTGATGAAAAAATTGCCCGGTTTGTTTATGCAACAAACTCTCCTTTCCATATGATTGAGAACCCACACTTCATTAACATGGTTCAGTCATTAAGACCAGGATACAGTCCACCCAACAGAGTAGATGTCACAGGCAGATTGCTGGATAAAGTGTATGAAAGAGAAATTGAGCAGTGTGCAAAAGATCTAGAGGGTAAAATTGTTAACCTGAGTCTTGATGGGTGGAGCAATGTCCACAATGATCCTCTTGTGTGTGCTTGTGTG
The DNA here is from genome assembly GCF_013100865.1 of Trachemys scripta elegans. Taxonomy (NCBI): domain Eukaryota; kingdom Metazoa; phylum Chordata; order Testudines; family Emydidae; genus Trachemys; species Trachemys scripta. The sequence goes on from NC_048298.1 coordinate 97,102,721, forward strand.
ACAATAGAAGAAGGGAATGTCTTCCTTACAGAAACAATTGATACATCAGGAAATGCACACACAGAACAATACTTAAAAGAAGTAGCAGTAAAAGCTATAACAAACTGTGAAAAAAAATTCAAATGTCTAGTAGGCAGCTTGGTCACAGACAATGCTGCAAATGTATCCAAGATTAGAAGAAATTATTTAGAAGAGAGTGAAGATAGTCCCAAGCTAATAACATACGGTTGCAGTGCTCATTTGATGCACTTCCTAGCCAAAGACTTCAGTGTTCCAGAAATAAACGCTAATGTTGTTGAAATTGCAAAATACTTCTGTAACAACCACTTTGCAGCAACTGCTCTGAAAAAAGTGGGAGGAACCAAGCTAACTCTCCCACAAGACGTGCAATGAAACTCAGTAGTGGACTGTTTTGAGCACTATATCAAGAACTGGCCTAATCTGATGACAGTTTGTGAACAAAATGGTGAAAAAATAGATGGCAGTGTCACAGCCAAAGTTCTCAACATTGGGCTTAAGAGAAATGTTGAACACATGCTGAGTCCCTAAAGCCTATTTCTGTAGCCTTGAACAAAATGCAGGGAAATAGCTGTTTTATTGCTGATGCTGTTGAAATTTGGAAGGAACTAAGTGAGATCTTAAAACGAGAAATATGCAGTGACAGAGTTAAATTACAAGCATTAAAAAACGAATGGGACAAGCACTATCTTCAGCTCATTTTCTTGCAAATATTCTCAATAGTCGGTACCAGGATCAAACCTTAACTGTTGAAGAAGAGGAGTTGGCTATGACATGGACATCCAGCAATCATCCCTCCATAATGTCAACTATAATAAACTTCAGAGCTAAGGCTGAACCATTCAATAAATATATGTTTGCTGATGATGTTTTAAAGAAAGTCACACCAGTGAACTGGTGGAAGTCACTTAAGCACTTGGATTCAGAGACTGTTGAAGTGATAATCTCACTTTTAACAGCAGTAGCTTCTTCTGCTGGTATAGAAAGAATATTTTCTTCCTTTGGACTAATTCATTCCAAATTGAGAAATCGTTTGGGACCTGAAAAAGCAGGAAAGCTTGTTTTTCTTTTCCAGATTATGAACAAACAGGAAAATGAAGGTGAAGACGACTGAGTTAGCTGCAGAAGCCAATATTTTAAGATTCTCATGTTGACCTGGCTGACATTGTCAATTTTAATTTTTTTTTAATATTTCATTTAACTATTTTAGTTAAAAACAATTTTAACAAAAACAAACCTGATTTTAAAAAACTTGACTGTTTAACTAAATTCAAAAATTCATATGCTTGTTTTGTTAAAATATTATATGTTTGCTGTTGAAGAAAAAAAAACAGAATACATAACGTTGATGTTTTCGTTAAATAAAACAATTTAAATGTCTGTCTGGTGATGTTCTCCTCCTAATACAGCATGGCAAGAAAATCCTCCAAATATTAATGATTAACTTGTTGAATTGGAGATAGTTCACCTCCCAGTGACTTCATAAATATCTGCTTCAGTTACCTTTGGTAAATGAAATAACCAAATAATCATTCATTTTCTGATATAGCTGTAAAACTAATCTGAAAAGTTTTCAAAATAAATCACTTAAAAATGTATAGTGTGTACCTTCTAAAAATGAAATCTACATCTATCTCTGAGTTGTGAAGAGTATGTATTAAGGTTATTACAACCAACAAGAATGCACTTTTATGTAGAAATCCATGATTAAATTGAGTCTTCCTGACTAGTGATTTAAATCATGATTTAAATCAATTTGATTTAAATCAAATCCACCCTGCTGTGGAAATAGACTTCAAACTATGGAACATATTGTTGAACAATGTCCCATAAGATCATATTTTGGTGGTATCTCTGCCATCCACTCAGCTTCACCTGAAGCAATCATTTGGATTGCCAACCTAGACTTGGACATTTAACACTGCTGGTTTTTAGCCATATGAAATAAGACTTTGCCTATGTGGCCACATAGGGGAGTAAGAGGGTGTTGGAGAGGGCCTTATGCCCTGCGAGGCTGTGCAGGCTGACTCATTGTCCTCGTCTACACTAGGAAAAAAAGCATACTCTTAACTTGAGGCAAATTCCTAGTGAAGACAAGGCAGTTTGTAACTTTCATGTACTAGGCTTCCTCATAGTCTTTAACTTGACTTGTTTACTCACGTGAAAATGTGCAAACTGCCTTGTCTTTACTAGGATTTTACCTCAAGTTAAGAACACACTTCTTTTTTTAGTGAATACACAGCCATGGAGACCAATCATGGAAGCAGGGTGGGATCAGGAGTAGGGATGGGGAACAGACTTATGGCTGTGCATGCCCCCACCCGTGTACTGGCTGGACATGAGTGGGAAGTTTGCTATGTCAGATAGTGGGATGACATAGCATATTCCCTCCTAAATTTCCAACTCCTTCAGGAGCTCAGGAAGTACTGTGACTCACACTGTCCCTTAAACAGGGCTCAGAAAAACCTCCTAATCTACAATAAATAGTATATACAAATAAGGTGAAGGTGGAGAAGAAATTAATTTCAAAAATATGTAAATAATGTTAAAAATAAAAGAATAAACACATCTGAATTCTCTTCAGAGCTTCTCTTCTCTCTTAGGTCTACTGGATGATGAGAGGGAAAATTCTCTTCAGTACCAAATAATATTGCTAATGTAACACTGTGATTAACATTCTTGACAGCGATTTGAATACTATCGGGAAATTACTCTTAAAAATAATTTCAGTGTTGCTGTTTTTAGAAAGCATACTAACTATTGACCTCTGTGTAAAATGTTCTTTTGATTGACTGTGCATCTAATAGTGAATTTTTTTTTTTAAATGACACAGTTTAGTGACTTGTGGCCAAGTTTCTGGTAGGACATCCTGAAAAAATGTGTGCCTCTGATAATAGCTAATGCATATTTATTGAGTGATGAAATCTTTGACTGTTCATTCAGCTAGACCAGGGGTCGGCAACCTTCGGCACGCGGCCCATCAGGGTAATCTGCTGGCAGGCCGCGAGACATTTTGTTTACGGTGACCATCCGCAGGCACGGCCCCCTGCAGCTCCCAGTGGCCGCGGTTCGCTGTTCCCAGACAATGGGAGCTGCGGGAAGCAACATGGGCTGCAGGGACTTGCTGGCAACCACTTCCCACAGCTCCCTTTGGCCAGGAACGGCGAACCACGGCCACTGGGAGCTGCGGGGTGCCATGCCTGCGGACGATCAATGTAAACAAAATGTCTTGCGGCCCACCAGCAAATTACCCTGATTAGCTGCATGTCAAAGTTTGCCGATCCCTGCGCTATACCTAATTAAATAACCCTATTTGAAAAAAAGAAGAAATAATTTTTGTTGAGTCAGGTGGGAGGAAGCATGATCTTAGGACAGAGGCACAAGCTTGTATTTGTCAGGAGCTCTGGTTTTGATTTCCAGTTTTTCCATAGATTTCCTGTGGGATTACAATGTAGATAAAGATTGACATGCTTTCTTCTTACCTTCGATCTAGGGATAATAATGGTTGGAGTTATTGTTGGATCAAAGAAGACAGGCATAAATCCTGACAATGTTGCCACACCTATTGCAGCGAGTTTTGGAGACCTTATCACTCTTGCTATACTAGCTTGGATAAGTCAGGGTCTTTATAATTGCCTTGGTAAGTATGTTCCTAACTACATGTGCCTTTGAGAGGCTCTTCTTTTGTTGTTGTTAAACATTTAAATAGATACACATTCTTTTTAAATCAAATGATAGATCTTTGGTTGAAACATTAGGTCACAGCTATTTATTCTTTTTAAGATAAACAGGATCTCAAGCCACTAGCTGCAATCAGTTGAAGTCCCTATTTTTCCCCTTCGCCGTATCTATTACTATACTAATCAGTCCCAGTCAGTCAGCAGATGTACTTGTCACTGGAACTCCTGAACTAGCTCCTCTTCCTGTGAAAAAGAAGCTGGCTTTGTTAAGAGTTTCTGAATGTCCACCTTCAAATCAAATCTTAGCCCTCTCCAGACCATTGTTTGACTTGTCACACTTGCTCTGGTAGTTACTTGTTTCTTTGTTGACTAGCTGGTTTTGGGTATGTCTACACTGGCAGAGTTACAGCGCCGGCAGTTACAGCCCTGCTCAGAGAGTGCTGAAGGGAAACCGCTGTTATGTGTTCACATTGTCAGCTGCCGGCGCAATAACATGTTCACACTTGCGGCACTTGCAGTGGTATTTGGAGCGGTGCACTCTGGGCAGCTATCCTACAGAGCATTTCTTCCTCTTCTGCCGCTAAGAGTTGTCAGAAGATGGAGGGGGTCACGGAGCATCCTGGGTCCTGTCCCAATGCCCCGTGATGCATTGCTTTGCATCTCAGCAATCCCTGTGCTTCCATCCGCATTTGGCGCCATCTTTCAATGGTTTGTGTACTGCGAGCTCTGCCTTTTTGGTCTGCAGGAATGTATCTGACCACAGTGGAACTCCGCTTTTGGGCTCGGGAAACAAGTACTGAGTGTTGGGATCACATCGTGATGCACATCTGGGATGACAAGCAGTGGCTGCAGAACTTTCGGATGAGGAAAGCCACATTCATGGAACTGTGTGATGAGTTCGTCCCAGCTCTGCGGCGCAAGGACACAAGAATGAGAGCTGCCCTGCTGTTGGAGAAGCACATGGTGATAGCACTGTGGAAGCTGGCTACTCCAGATTGCTACCAATTGCTCGCTAACCAGTTCGGAGTGGGAAAGTCGACCGTTGGACTCATGTTGACAGAAGTGTGCAAGGCTGTTAATCACATCCTGCTCCGAAAGACCGTGACTCTAGGCAACATGTGTGACATTGTGCATGACTTTGCACAAATAGAGCAAAATAGAGACAATGGATTTCAGGAAGGCAGATTTTGGGAAGCTCAGAGAGCTGATAGGTAAGGTCCCATGGGAATCAAGACTGAGGGGAAAAACAACTGAGGAGAGTTGGCAGTTTTTCAAAGGGACACTATTAAGGGCCCAAAAGCAAGCTATTCCGCTGGTTAGGAAAGATAGAAAATGTGGCAAAAGATCACCTTGGCTTAACCACGAGATCTTGCACAATCTAAAAAATAAAAAGGAGTCATATAAAAAATGGAAACTAGGACAGATTACAAAGGATGAATATAGGCAAACAACACAGGAATGCAGGGGCAAGATTAGAAAGGCAAAGGCACAAAATGAGCTCAAACTAGCTACGGGAATAAAAGGAAACAAGAAGACTTTTTATCAATACATTAGAAGCAAGAGGAAGACCAAAGACCGGGTAGGCCCACTGCTTAGTAAAGAGGGAGAAACAGTAACAGGAAACTTGGAAATGGCAGAGATGCTTAATGACTTCTTTGTTTCGGTCTTCACCGAGAAGTCTGAAGGAATGCCTACATAGTGAATGCTAATGGGAAGGGGGTAGGTTTAGCGGATAAAATAAAAAAAGAACAAGTTAAAAATCACTTAGAAAAGTTAGATGCCTGCAAGTCACCCGGGCCTGATGAAATGCATCCTAGAATACTCAAGGAGCTAATAGAGGAGGTATCTGAGCCTCTAGCTATTATCTTTGGAAAGTCATGGGAGACGGGAGAGATTCCAGAAGACTGGAAAAGGGCAAATATAGTGCCCATCTATAAAAAGGGAAATAAAAACAACCCAGGTAACTACAGACCAGTTAGTTTAACTTCTGTGCCAGGGAAGATAATGGAGCAAGTAATTAAGGAAATCATCTGCAAACACTTGGAAGGTGGTAAGGTGATAGGGAACAGCCAGCATGGATTTGTGAAGAACAAATCATGTCAAACCAATCTGATAGCTTTCTTTGATAGGATAACGAGCCTTGTGGATAAGGGTGAAGCGGTGGATGTGGTATACCTAGACTTTAGTAAGGCATTTGATACAGTCTCGCATGATATTCTTATCGATAAACTAGGCAAATACAAATTAGATGGGGCTTCTATAAGGTGGGTGCATAACTGGCTGGATAACCGTACTCAGAGAGTTGTTATTAATGGTTCCCAATCCTGCTGGAAAGGCGTAACGAGTGGGGTACCGCAGGGGTCTGTTTTGGGACCGGCTCTGTTCAATATCTTCATCAACGACTTAGATATTGGCATAGAAAGTACGCTTATTAAGTTTGCGGATGATACCAAACTGGGAGGGATTGCAACTACTTTGGAGGACAGGGTCATAATTCAAAATGATCTGGACAAATTGGAGAAATGGTCTGAGTTAAACAGGATGAAGTTTAACAAAGACAAATGCAAAGTGCTCCACTTAGGAAGGAAAAATCAATTTCACACATACAGAATGGGAAAAGACTGTCTAGGAAGGAGTACGGCAGAAAGGGATCTAGGGGTTATAGTGGACCACAAGCTAAATATGAGTCAACAGTGTGATGCTGTTGCAAAAAAAGCAAACATGATTCTGGGATGCATTAACAGGTGTGTTGTGAGCAAGACACGAGAAGTCATTCTTCCGCTCTACTCTGCTCTGGTTAGGCCTCAGCTGGAGTATTGTGTCTGGGCGCCGCATTTTAAAAAAGATGTGGAGAAATTGGAAAGGGTCCAAAGAAGAGCAACAAGAATGATTAAAGGTCTTGAGAACATGACCTATGAAGGAAGGCTGAAAGAACTGGGTTTGTTTAGTTTGGAAAAGAGAAGACTGAGAGGGGACATGATAGCAGTTTTCAGGTATCTAAAAGGGTGTCATAAGGAGGAGGGAGAGAACTTGTTCACCTTAGCCTCTAAGGATAGAACCAGAAACAATGGGTTTAAACTGCAGCAAGGGAGGTCTAGGTTGGACATTAGGAAAAAGTTCCTAACTGTCAGGGTGGTTAAACACTGGAACAAATTGCCTAGGGAGGTTGTGGAATCTCCGTCTCTGGAGATATTTAAGAGTAGGTTAGATAAATGTCTATCAGGGATGGTCTAGACAGTATTTGGTCCTGCCATGCGGGCAGGGGACTGGACTCGATGACCTCTCGAGGTCCCTTCCAGTCCTATAATCTATGAAATGGGCTTCCCTAACTGTGGAGGGGTGATAGATGGCACGCATATTCCAATTCTGGCACTAGATCACCTAGCCACCGAGTACATTAATCGGAAAGGGTATTTCTGTATGGTTCTCCAGGCACTTGTGGATCAGCGTGGGAGTTTCACAGACATTAACACAGGCTGGTCCAGAAAGGTGCATGATGCACACATCTTTCGGAACACAGGCTGTTCAGGAAGCTGCAAGCAGGGACTTTCTTCCCAGACCAGAAAATCACCATAGGGGAAGTCAGAATGCCCATTGTGATCTTGGGAGACCCTGCTTACACCTTAATGCCGTGGATTATGACGCCATACACGGGGCACCCTGACAACAGCAAGGAGTGGTTCAAAAACAGGCTGAGCAAGTGCAGAATGACTGTTGAGTGTGCTTTTGGCCGTGTAAAGGCCTGCAGTCAATGCGTTTATGGGAAACTGGACCTGGATGATGACAATATTCCTATGCTTATAGCCGCGTGCTGTACGCTCCATCATATTTGTGAAGGGAAGGGTGAAAGCTTCACTCTGGGCTGGACCGCTGAATTCTGGGTCGTGCTTGGTTTGCTGGTGCCTGGAGCTGGCGCTGCCCAGAGGAGGCTAGCCAGTCTCACCTGTTGGAGCTTGGCGAAGCGCAAACAGGAGAGGAGGCTCCTGGTAAGTGGATTTGATTTTGGAAATCGCTGAAGAAAGTTGTTGGGTGCAGGAGGGTTGCAGACAGCAGGCTTGTGTCTGTATGATGCACGTACTACCACATGCCTAGTCTGAGCGGCGGAACAGGCTGTTGATTGACTCCCTCAGTTCACAGGAATCTGCCTCAGAGTTCTTCAGGAAACTCTCATGGAGATACTGGGCAATTCACTACTGCAAGTTCTTTGGCAGAGCTGCTTTGTTTCTTGCCCCATTAAGGGTAATGTTCCGGCACCACTCTGCTGTCATGGGGGGATGGGGACCACCATTGATGCACACAAGCGAACCGCGTAAGGGCCAGTATGAAAGCCGCAGTCTTGGAGAAGACCCTCCTTTGATTCCCTGCTCACCCTCAGCAGCGAGATACCTTCCATAATGAACACAGCCTGTGGAAAATGTGGGCACAGGAATGATTATCAGGCCCCTGCTACAGTGCTGGCTCTCCCCAAAAGCCACGTGCTCGGTGTACAGTAGGGTCAGGGAACACCCATTTCCCCTGTCCCTGCAGCTACTCACCATTTTGGGGGGTTTGTTGGCTCATGTGTGCTTGCCTGGGGTCAGCCAGTTAGTGACAGGTATGTGAATAGTGGCTGTGTTTTAAATCACTGAATCAGTGTTCTGTGTGTTGCAAACAATACTGCTTCTGTAAAATGTTGCGTTTTGGCTTCACAGAGTTGACCTTGGGAGCCCAGACTCCCTCTTTGTTATCGCAGAATTAGAAAGCGGCCACAAAGAACTAAGGAGGACTTTCTGCGTGAGGTTATGAGATGCTCCGCGGCAGAAAAACAGGAATTGAAGGAGTGGTGGGACAGCGAGAAGAGGGACTGAAAGGAGAACACGGCGCGCCAGAATGAAGCCACGGAGCGGCTCTTAAAAGTTAAGGAGCACCAAGCGGACACACTCCAGGCGATACTAGCACTGCAGACCGAGCAGCTCCGTGCCCACCCTCCCTTGCAACCGCTGTTGCAAAACTCTTTCCCATGCGCCTCCCAGACACCGCCAACACACTCTTATCAACCTCCTGGCTCCAGTCTGTACCTGCGGCATTCCACTCTTCTCCCCATCACAGTCCAGCACTGCAGACTCCCAGTACCCACTGCACTCAACACCCATTCCTCTGCAGTTTAGCCCTTCTGAAGTACAGTACCTGTTGCACTGTACTCCAAAGGAGAAGGCTGGATATGATCCCTGGACATACACAAATCCTTAACCATCCTGGGATCCTCTTCCTCCTGGGACCTTCCCTTCCCCCATTCCCCTCAGTGCTGATGTGGGTTTTTTTTGTTTGTCTCTCTCCTATGGTTGTTGTTTTTTAATAAAAGAATTGTGTTGGTTTGAAAGCAATCTTTATTCTATTAATTGACAGGAAACAGAGCTCTGCAAAGCAACACATAATTATCTTAAACCTTCATAGTGCATCGTCTGCACCAATCACAATCACCTCCTAGCACTACAAGCACTGCACTCCTGAGCATAGCAACAAATATTAGTGGCTTTCAGCTTCAAATTGCTGTCTCAAGGCATCCCTGATCCTTATGGCCCCGCACTGCGCCCCTCTAATAGCCCTGGTCTCTGGCTGTTCAAATTCAGCTTGTTTGTTTTTTTGTTTTGTTTGTTTTTTGCTTGGGGCAGCAAAAAACATAGAGCCGGCCCTGTCTCCAGGGTAGAAAAGAACTCCTGGCTGCATGTATCTCTGACCTCCAAGTTGTCCTCTGCTTCTGGGTCCCCCTCCACAACCTTGTCCAAGATTTCCTGTTCCTGGCTCAGTCCACTCTCGAGTGGCACGCAAGCCACCCAAGTATCCACAGTGGCCTTCGCAGTGGAAGTGGGGTTGCCACCGAGTATCGCATCCAGCTGTTTGTAGAACCGGTAGCTTGTGGGCGGAGCACCAGGGCAGCGGTTTGCCTCCTGTGCCTTGTGTTAGGCATTCCGCAGCTCTTTCACTTTGACCCTGCACTGCAGTGTGTCCCGGTCATGGCTCTTTTCTGTCATGCATTGTGAAATCTGTCCATAGTATCATAATTCCTGTGGCTGGAGCACAGCTGGGACTGGACAGCCTCCTCTGCCCAAATGTTGATGAGGTCCAGCAGCTCGGCATTGCTCCAAGTGGGGGATCACCTGGTGTGTGGAACAGGCATGGCCACCTGGAAAGATGTGCTGAGACCACTGCACGCATCACCAAGCAAACAGGAAGGGGACTTTCAAAATTCCAAAGGAATTTACGGGGTGCAGATGACGGTTGGTCACCTGAGGGCAGGGTAGTAGAGTTCAAACCGATGACCAGGAAGCAAAAACAGGCATTGTGGGACACCTTCCGGAGGCCAATCGCAGTGCTGTAATCTACAGCTGGCACCGCGGCACTGTAGCCCTAGCGCAGAAAGCTGTATGCCTCTCATAAGGGTGTTTTTTTTACAGCACTGCAACTGTGCAGTTTCTGCGTACTAAGTGGCTTGGCAGTGTGTACACCTCAGGAGTTACAACACAGAAAGCTGGTTTACTGCGCAGAAACTTGCCAGTGTAGACAACTTGCTTTGTGTAGAGAGGTCTGCTTCTGTTTTTTGAATGGTTTGTGGTTTTAGTCATTGTTAAAGTGCCTAGAGTCAAAGCTATATATGTATACACGCAAATCAAAATATCTAGATAAAATAAAGCTAAAAATAACATAACCTGGAAAAATTAATCCATTGAAATAACAACGGACTCTTGTTATTCCCCAAATTGCAACAAAATATTGGGCTTTTAAAGTATAAACATGAGCTAGCTTGTGGGCATCATCAAACTGGCCTAACTCTTTACTGCTTTTTCCTTTGGGAACCACCACTGCTCAACAGTAAATAATGTGATTGTTGCTAGCTGCTCCACAGAATGGTGCTACGCTTCCCTTGTTGTCTGTGTTTTGTCTGTCTTCCAAGGATGGAAAATTCTTTTCTGAACCTAAACTTGTTGATTTTATAATAGCCCTGTACATGGCAGCAAGGACTGCTCAACCATAACACTGACTTTCTAATTCAATCTTAAAAGATGAAAAGTGGAGAACTATCATGAGATTAGACCCACCACATAAATGAGGCCTACAATGAGGCCTACTGACCACTAACCTCAAATGGCAGTGTTTTAACACTGTCAGGTTGTCGGCCAGAGTTGCATTTTGTCTGGCTTCCTGGTGACCTTTTTTTTCCCCTCAGTCATCTAGGAATTGAGATTGGTAGGCTATGAACATGTGAATTGCATGTCCATCTCTCCCAACTCTGTTTGGTTGTGGACTGGTCATGTTTTTGCCTATTTTTCTACTTTTATGGCAGAACTAGAGTTTTTATGTTTGTGTAGCTCTTGAAACTATTGCTGTGGCTTCTAGGACAGGGGTCGGCAACCTTTGGCACACAGCCCATCAGGGTAATCCATGGCGGGCCATGAGACATTTTGTTTAGGTTGACCATCTGCAGGCACGGCCCCCCGCAGCTCCCAGTGTCCATGGTTCACTGTTCCCGGCCAATGGGAGCTACAGGAAGCAGCAGCCAGCATGTCCCTGTGGCCCGCGCTGCTTCCCACAGCTCCCATTGGCCAGGAACGGCGAACCGCAGCCACTGAGAGCTGCGGGGAGCCGTGCCTGTGGACAGTCAAGGTAAACAAAATGTCTCGCAGCCCGCCAGCGGATTACCCTGGTGGGTTGCGTGCTGAAGATTGCCAACCCCTGTTCTAGGACCTGGACTGCCTGTTTGAGTGAGAGGAGTAGAGTCAACTCGAACTGAAGAAGGCTCGGTGTCATGATGTTCACCAGACTGTAGATTCCTTTTTACAGGTGTGTGCTGATAGCTTAGTCTTAGATTCTAGCTGAAGTGAAGTTCTTGTGGCTTGTGAAGTTCTTCAGATTGTCCTATATGGCCGAGAATATAGCAGAACTCTAAAAAAGAAGAATCTTGGCCAATTTTAACTGTTCTTTCTCTGCTTCTGCAGCCATCCAAATCACTTGCTTACTGACATTGAGGAGCAAGCTATGTACGTAAATGCGTGAAAGGATGCTCTAGAATACTCAAATGGCATTTCAGTCATTTCCATCTCTCTTTCCTTAGGGCCGCTTCAGAGATACTGCCCTTTTCATGGAACATATAATCAATCTGGCTATTCTTGAGATGACTGCATCTACCCTTGGGTTCTTTGTTATTGTCTTTGTGTTCTCCTTTTATAGGGATATAGAGGGTTTTAATTTGCTGGTGAGGAATTCCTGTCTGGTACATCCCTCACATTGTTACTCTGTCTCATATGAGAATATACTGTAAAGCCCTTGGAAGGATTGCTAGAGCTGAATTTCCCAAGAATAGTAATGTCTAGCTTCTTATAGTTTCAGGCTTTCAGATGTTTCTTTTGGTAGAACTTTCCTGCAAAGATTAAGTTCTCTACTTTCATGGAACTGAGAGTCAGGAATGTCTTGGTGTTCTTCATTTCCTATGATTTATTTGTCCACTACTAGCCTCCTGCCTTTTCGGAAATCTTCTCAAGATCCGAGCAAGAAGAAGTAGAAGTGGTAACTTGGCCCATTGTAAAGAACCTCATACTCATCAAGGTAGTAATAAAGCAGTGTGAATTCACTTCTCCGTCTTCCTCTGAATATACTGTCCTTCCCTACAACCTATTAGGCTGACTGCAGAAATTTACTGAAGCGAGGTTTAAATTCCTGGCTCCATTAGCATAGGGAGAATTGTCTTAGGAGGAAGAGACTGTGAGGGGAGAAAGAACTAGTGGTGATTGCATACCTTTCTGCGGAAAGGAGTGGTCCCACTTTTGATCGTCCTATCGCTCTGTGATAGGAGGGACTAAACATATGTTGTCTTTGTCAGGGTGCTGGAGCAAGTGCCACCATGTTTTGGTCACACAATGCTATTGTGAAGCATGATGAGAATGATGATACAATGCAGAACAAATATAGAGTTGGGTGAAGTCTTTTTACTTGGAATCCTTCATGGAAACATAATAATAAGGGTGGGTTTTTTTGTGTTTGTGTTTTCTGAGAATTAATAAAGTGAAAAATCTACATGCTTTCAAGGTTTCAAATGAGTTTATCAGAGATGGACCCATCAAGACAATATATTTCAATATAAATCCTCTCATATTGGATTTTATATAATAAAAAAGTTATGTCTTCAGCTAACTAAGGGGAAATATGCCCGTGTGTCTAGACTGATACACTTTAAGTGAGATAATTATCAGATATTAAAATTTCTCATCAGATGCTTAAGCTTGTTAAAGCATTTAATCAGCTTTGGGCTAGCCTTCAGTACCCTGCCACCTTAAATGCTTAGAACCTCTAAGCCTGCTAAGGCTTTGTCTACAGTAGACAAATGAGTGGTGTTATAGAACACATTAACTAATATTTTAATTGTTCATATGATCAGTTAAAGGTAGTTAAATAGTGATGAAGCTCTGTATTCTGATGAAGAAGATGTACTACTTCACTTCTACTGACTACCAACAGGTTAGATTAGCTGCCTTGATCAAGTGTAACTTATTTCACATGAGTAGTAGCACTGCCTTTTGGAACACTAGAGGGCTCTATAGGATCATAATTGGGAATACAGTCTGTACTCTTTGACTACAAAATTTTTAGTATGCAAATGGTTTGAAATTCTAACACCTAATTTATTAAAGTGAAAAGTGTATCTGTGTTGTTGAAGCTTTGATAAATTCATTTTTCAGGATTTGGAAACTCAGTTTATAATCTTCAGAAAATACGGATTTTCCTCACAGAACTTTGTTAATTCCAAAAAAAATACATGTACACTTCCTGGTGCTATTGTGAACTTCAAAAACACTGGCTTTTCTCTTGTTAAAGATAAAAAATTCAATAATATCTCTTAACCTTCTCAAATCTATATTAAGAAGACAAATTACATTGGCCCCTATTATCCTATGAAGATTTTTAACTGTACTGAGAAGTATAGTATGTCCAATTATATTTGTCCAATAAAGGTTGCATTTTTTGAGTGGCATTAGATTTATTTTTCAAGTCACTGTAGATGTGCTGCACACTGGATAAATGTGAAGTGTATGTTTCTTGTAACCGAAGGCTGATTGAGATCACAGTTTTCGTGAGGTGGATGAATGAATGCATAGAATAAATGAGGGTTCATATGAAACTTCTTTGGGATCCTTGTACACCCTTCTTTAGCTAAGACTCATTTCACCATGTAATCTAAGTACTAGACAACAATTTTCTTTAGTTACTGTGTGTTTCTTTTTCTTCTTTCTCTCTGGTGGTGGTACTTTTTTCTTCTTCTTTTCCCTTCCCCATTGTGGATTGGCCATGCAGGGAAGATGGCTCTACTATAAAAGGGCCTCATAGAAGAAGTGGGTCTTGAATTCAGTCCTGAACAAGGTCAGACTCTGTCTGAACTCTTCTAGTAAACTGTAGCATAGCTAGAGTCTCTCAAAGCTCAGAATATTCTGCTCTCTGTTTCCAAAAGTCTGAATCTGGACCTGAGTGGCTGCACTTTCATTGTTAGAGCATCATAGACATTCATTCATAATCCATCATGACAGTCTCTGAGATACCTTGTCTAGCCTATTAAATGCCTTGTGTATTTGGACTTCTTATTAAATAGATAGGTAGCGAGTGGAATTTAGAGTATTGGTAGTGGGCAGCCATTTGCTTTAATTTTTGGACGGTCTTTGCCTTTGAGCCCACGTAGGTGAGTTGTAGTAGTCTAGTCTAGAGCTTGAAAACTGACTAATATAAAGCTGAGACTGCCTTATCATTTGCCCTTCCTATATTGTTAAGATGGTCATGGCCTCCTGATGTTTAGTTGTGACCCCTGCCCTAAAGAGAAGCTAATGAACTAATGCAGCTGTGAAGCAGAAATTAAAAGTTTTAGGCTCTGACTGTATCCTATGCTAGACTTAATTTTCTTAGGAACTGATTGTATTGTCTTCTCATTGGAAGTTCCTTCCTTAGATGGAATCCTAGTAATTAGTTTATCTACACTGTTCTGTTTATGCCAGGCTATTTGTATGGAGCAGGCAAATAACATGTTTCATATTTTCCCCCACTCTTCAAGGAATTGAAATGTGTGTGAATACTAAAAAGTGGGGAGTAAGGGTAGGGTTTAAAAAGCACTGGCCTAATTCTATTTCCTATTTCACTGTTGACTTCAGTGGGAAGAAAGTTAGGCCAGTTTTGAGCACCCTTCTGAAGTTTCATAATGCTTTTTGATTAATTGGATATACATTTTATATGACAGCCTGTGTTGATTTGTATAGTTGTATATCTGTTCCATACAGTTGTTGTTAACTTCAAAATTTACTCAGTTCAGCCTGTGAAAGCATTGATCGCCAGTTGAGGGTTAGTTTGGCTTCTTGAGATTTGTGAGGCAGCCCCTGCAGCTGGCTATTTACACAGCATTTTTGAAATATTACTGTCGTCTTGTATTGCAGAGGGAATCTATATTTGTTTGAACTGTAGTTCATTAATCATTTTCTACAATAGCTCAGGCTCTAACTCTAGAGTTTTTCTTTGTGTTGTCATCATAGATAGCGCTGTGGTAGTGTTAGATATTTGTATGTAATTCTAATGTACTATTTTGAAGTATTAGTATTTTATTTGAAAAGAAAACATTTGATCATTCTTATTTAGTATTCTTTATGTCATTTTCCTAGTTAATTTTAAGGGTTATTTCACCTGTGAGGAACCTCTCTTTCCTCTGCACCTTTCAAAAGAAAGGATCTATACCAGATACTTTACTTTGAGTGCGGAACTGGGGAGGTAACTACAAACAAACAAACAATTTCTTTATCCACTTTCCCTTGAGAACTGCTTAAATATGTCTCTTCCTTTCCAAATGAACATGTTCCAACAGGTTCGTATATTTGTTTATTGGGTTGCAATGATTGCTTTATTTTATTATAGTAAATAAGTGGCTTCATTTTAGAGTTTTAGTTGCCTTTAGAGTGTGTGTGTGTGTTGTTTTTGTTTTCAAATTACATGTTGTCCAAGGCTGTGGGCTAAATGTTTTTGTGATACAAGCAAGAGGCTTTCATGATTCATTAGGGTATCTTTTCTCTCTGCTAAATGTTGTTGTCCTTTTTGTTACTGTTAGTGTTTTATTATACAGTGAATCCTTATTAGCCTGTGGACTTTATCTTCTACACAAAATGGGCACCCACTCGGCATCCCTTAGCAAAGAGTTTAACCAGCAGAATATCTTAGAAATAAGTGACTTCATTAGGACTTCATTATTCTTACAAAATATGCTATAGTACAGAAATTCCCTTGACTGTGTCCCACAAACCACTACTTGGGTGGAGGGAGGGTGTCTGCAGAGAGAAACAGAACAGATGGAAGGGGCAATGGAATGAAGAGCAAAATTAGACAGTGTGATTAACTTTTCAAAAAGGACAAAACATTTAGTGCACTAAAGACTTTCAAAAATACATACATTACTTTTCCATGTAAGCAATTTCTGTAGTAGTCACAGGAATTTTATGTGATTGCAAGTGTGGAGGGAGAGAATCCTAATGTGACATACAGATGAGGAGGTGATTCACAAAAAATGTATTTTACGGTGTGATCCACATGATGAAAAAGTTGAAGAATCTCTGCAATAGTACATTTCTCTTTATGAAGTATTATTAAAACTAAGCTACAGTGGTTTAAAAAAAAAAAGGGACCCAATACTGTTTGATTTGTGATTCATTATCTTTCCTTTTTATTTTTTAGTGGTAATTGTTCTCTTACAGTTTCACAAAATTAAGTATTTGGAGCATGTAGCAAAGAGCCGGCTCACTGGCGTGGCGCTTCCTGCTGGTCAGTCCAGCAATTAGCTCATCCAGCTCAGGAGCGCCCTCCTCTGGCCAGTTTCTTGCCCTCAGTTACCTGCCCTGTTGTCTCCAACACCTCTGGCCCCATGTTCCTCCCGGACCCCGGTGCCCCTTATCTTGGGGTGCTGCCCCACAGCAGTGCCCCCACACTCTGGGTCTCCCCAGGGGAACTCCAACTCCCCTATACTCACCTTGCCTCAGTCACTACTGCCAGTCATCATCTATCCCCTTCTCTAGGGGCAAACTGCAGTCTGAAATGGCCACTCATCACTGGCAAAGGGGTTGGACCTGCTGCCTTTTCTTGGCCTGGCTGCCTCCCTGCAGCCCTAGTACCTCCTCAAGCCTTTGCTGCAAGGCCTCAGCCTGGGAGGTCGCCAGGCCAGAGCTCCCCAGCTCAGCCTGCCCTTTCCCAGTACTGCTCTGTCCAAGGTACCCCTGTCTGTAGCAGGCAGCTAAGTCCTTCTTGCTCCACTGCTGGAGCAAGAACTCACTTCCTTCTCCCTAGGAGCCGTTCTTATGCTGGCTCAGATGGGCCCTGATTGTCTGCCTCAAGCCCACTCCTGATTGATTGGCTCCCTGGGGCAGCCCTTTCCCCAGGCTGTTTTTAACCCCTTCCAAGCTGGAGCGGGTGACTGCCCCGCTACAGAGCAGATCTCCCAAAGAACTTTTGAAAATAAATTCTATTGAGAAACAATAGAACTATTCAAACACAGTTTTCATAGTTTTAAAATATTGCTTCAGTAAATGAGTTATCATTTGACTTCTGCAGACTCGTCCATGAAACTGACAACTAGACAGCAATTGACACACAAAAAACCCCAAAGGCTGGCAAAATTGCAGCCTGTCTCTAACTGGAGAACACATTTATTTAAAAATGTCTCTGGTCTGGGATATTTCTTGCATAATGTTGTTTAATTTTTCACTATGTCTGATGATCTTCATTATTTGATATTGATGAATCATTATGGGGTTTTTGTTGGCTGTTGTTTTGAGATGATGGAATGTCAAACTTTCTTTAGTTTTTTGTCCCTAACTCTTTTGTGACAACTCTTTTTTTCCACCTTTGCAATTACTTATTATCTGTTGTGCTGCTATGTTGGTATTTGCTCCACAAAGTTTTTCCTTGATCCTATGTTATGACCTGAATGCTTAGAGATGTCTAAACTACCAAAAAAAAAAAAAAAAAAAAGACCCACCATAGCTGCCAGCTTAGGGTCCAGGTCAACTGACTGAGGCTTGCACTGTGGCGCTTTTTCTCTCACATCCTGAAACACTCCCATGGCAGCAGCATTTTTGAAACTCTTTCAGAACAGATTTTTTTCTAAATGCCACCAAAGTAGTATTTGCTTGACTTGAAAGGCTCTGCAATAAGAATCTTGATGTTCAGGGATTTGATGTCACACTGATAAGTTATGGTGCTTGGGTGAAGTCATACCTATAAACTGATAATCTTCTATTTTCCAATGTTTTACATGCAGTTACATTAAAAAAATTTGCACATTCATTCAAAACTTGTTAGGGATAATTTTTTTGCCCAAATTCTGTACATGTGGGCAAAATACGGCCAGTTGTTTAATACTAAATAACAGTGCTATATTTTTCGTAAGATTAAGCATATGCAAAATAGTATTGGGGCATTACTGTGTAATTTACATTTATTTGCCATTAAGTGACTTATACCATTATTTATGTTGTTGCTGCATTAGGAAATATAGCATCAATGGGACAACTCATGTGGGGAAGGACTGCAGGACTGAGTCCTAAACTCATTTATGGAGAAAAACTGTACTCTTTCTATGCAGACAGACTACAGTTTGTATAAGCAATTCTGCTTTATAAATATATTACCTTACTGTGGAGTCCTTGTTCTCTGCTGTTTTTCCTATGAATTATGATGCAATTTTGATGAAATTGCTGCTGTTGTATTTTTAAGCATTACACTGTGCAAGCTGGTTATATGTATTTTTAAAATGAGCTACTCAAAGTAAAAACAAAAGTAGGCATTTTGGTATTCTGCTCAGAACTGTCCTAGATATTTAAAACCTAGCATGATTGATTTATATGCATAATATTAAGCACGATGATTTAATCAGTTAAGGCTTGCTATTTCTGTAGAGCGTACTTTGCAATCTATTGTTGGGGGAGGAGGAAGACTGGGTCCTTGTTTGTTTGTTTCAGTTGAATTAATAAATGAAAACTTGATTTCTACTTCTTTACAAAAATTGAGATATGCATCACGAAGTTTGTTCTATTTTCCAGGTCTTCTTTATCTTCTCTAACATAGATACACGGTGCAGTGTTTACACTTAAAAAAAAAAAAAAAAAACCTCCCAAAACAAATCACTACACTGCACACATGATTTGTCCCCTGGGCAAAGGATGAAAGAAGAAATGTATGTGATATTAATCATGTCACTTAATGCTCTACTGGAAGACACTCGGATACTATGGTGATACGGACAGTATAAAAATGGATAATATGTAGAACAGAATTCCATGTTAAAGTTTAAATTCCTTAGGAGAAAATTTGTAGGAACCCCAAAAAGGCTAAATCAATGTTTGTTTTTTTATTTTAGAGACATATTACTATATATCTCCTTTAGTTGGTGCCTTTTTCTTGGCTCTGACTCCTATGTGGATTGTAATAGCTGCCAAACATCCAGCTACAAGAACTGTTCTCTATTCAGGGTGGGAGCCTGTTATAACTGCTATGCTTATAAGCAGGTAAGTAATTTTTTTAAATTGTTTCACTGTGCTCCCCTGTCTGAATCTACCTGTTGTCCCTGTCTTATTAACCCCCCCAAACTTCATTAATGCAGAGTTAAAATTGTTCAGTGATGCCTTATGCCCTTCCAGAATGTGGAGAGTGGCTAAACTTAAATCTCTGAAAACCAGGATATACTGTACAGAGTTGAGATACACCTTACCCCTGCAATGTATGCAACCTTAGCTCTGACCTCCTAGAGCTGGCAGTAGCCTCTGAGAATGCTCAGTAAGGGGGAGGGATAGCACAGTGGTTGAGCATTGGCCTGCTAAACCCAGGGTTGTGAGTTCAATCCTTGAGGGGGCCATTTTGGTGTCTGGGGCAAAAATCTGTCTGGGGATTGGTCTTGATTTGAGCAGGGGGTTGGACTAGATGACCTCCTGAGGTCCCTTCCAACCCTGATATTCTATGATTAACAAACTACTAAAGGAAACGGTGGATTTTTCCATCTCTCTAAATCTTTAAATCAAGATTGAATGCCTTTCCGAAAGGTTTGCTTTAGTCAAATACAAGTTGTTAGGCTCAAAACTTGAAATTCTATGGACTAGATAATCTAATGGTCTCTTGTGGCCTTAAAATCTATGAAGCCACAATTAGTAGAGAAGAGGAAGGACTAAGGGAATTGTGCCCATTGTTATGTCGTGTTCCACAGATTTGGATTCCAACAGTATTTGCATGCATGCCCTTGCATTCACTGTGTTAGATGTAGCTGTGTTGAATGGTAGAAGGATTAGTTGGAGCGGCTTGCAGATCTGTGACTGTGCTGTGAACAAAGGTGCATACAGTATGTACCTTGAGAGGTGACATATGCCTCATTTCAGCACTGAATTTTGTGGGTTTTGTCAGTAGCAGTCTTCTTGCCATGGGAATTGTCAGCAGTTTGGTGGCATACATCAGTGGTCCTCAACCTGTTTCATTTGTGGACCCCTAAAAAATTTTGAGTGGAGGTGTGGACTCCTTTGGAAATCTTAGACATAGTCTGAGGACCCCCAAGGGTCTGCGGACTACAGGCTGAGAACCACTGGTATGCATGACAGTAGTCTCCAAGGCTTAGTGAAGGGTAAGTAAAGACAATGTCTCAGAAGGATTCCCCTGGACAAGGGTGAAGAGGTGGTAATGTTCAGCAAGACTGGGGTTGTTGGTGTGTTTTAGGCTCTCGGGTATGTCTGTACTGTGGTTGAAGGTGTGATTGCATCTTGGGTAGGCCTAGCCAAGGTGAGCTGCTAGCAGGGGTATAGGGCTGTTTAGCTGATGGGTAAAATTGAAGCGCCAGGTCTTCTTTTACCTTGGGATAGTTCTACATGTTAGTTACCTCATGGTAAAAAAACTCATCTTTATTAGCAGTGAAGACAAAGCCTGAGCTACACAGAACAAAAAGAAATGGCGGGAGAGAGGAGGAGCAGCAGCAAAGCGGGGAAGGAGACTCCTTTTCAAGCCTGAGCTGTGGGATTATGGTTGTGGGAATGGCAACGGAGAAGAAGCTCAGTTGCCTGTGATGAAATGGGTACAAGTTCCCTCCTCAGGTCCTCCTACTTGTTGCTCTGGCCCTTTTGAACTCCAGCAATTATGGGCTGGATGTTTATGAAGAGGGAATTGAGGACTGGAGGAAAGACTGGCCTGTGGGCCAAATGCTTGACAGCTCTGCAGGAACTTAAAATTTGCCAGGGATATAATGCTCAGGTCAGAAGAGAGGATCTGTTTTTGTCTATATCTTGTTTGTAACTAGAGATCTGTGTATTGTAGGCTTACAGTGGAGGAGGTGCAGCTTGTTTTGGAAGCATGGGGACTGTGACTGGAGCATTCAGAAAATAAAGGGACAAATCCTCACTGACTGGGCAGGGACTGTCTTAAGCTATGTTTGTATGGTGCTGATCTCCATCGCTGCCTCTAGGCAGTCCTATAATACAAATAATAAACAGTGCTGATAATTCTAATGTATAGTTAAAATAGTAATTCTCTATGATTTATAAATCTGCTAAATCTGAAAGGATTTTCACAAGGATATTGAAAGACACCTTTTTGACATTAGCACCTCCCTCTTTCAAATATTAGGTTCCTATTTCAAACCTCTTCGGTGCAAAAACTGTTTTTAAAAGGAGCATTGATAAAACTGTGTGTTTTTCACTAATAATCTCCTCAGGAGCAGTGGAACTGTATGCTCAAACTTTCCTTTAAAAAGGGGAGGCGGGCGGGAGGGACAGTGAGAGAGCAACCAAGCATAGAAAATTTTCAGGTCACTTTTTGAATAAGTGTTACTAAGAATTTTGAATACTTAAAGATTGATTGATAGAATTTGAAAAATAAATATTGATGCACCTATTTGCTTTGTTCTAAATGTTGTACTTTATATTTTTCAGCATTGGTGGCCTTATTCTGGACACAACTGTTTCTGATCCTAATTTGGTTGGGATTGTTGTTTATACTCCAGTAATCAATGGTAAGGCAGTAATAGGATTATTTTAGAATAAATATCAACAAGTCTCTATACATGTTTTATAAAAGATTATTACACTAAAGTTCAGCTGCAGTGGGTGGGTATCTACTACATTAATTTTAAGTTGTAACTTTGGTGTGAGAACAGGGTAATTTAAAATAGTAGCAGTGACTCCTGGTCATATGTACCAGAAACATCGAAGTGCATGTGAGAGAGAGAGGAAAAACAGGAGGCTAGTAGTACATATTTAAAGTTTGTGTAAGAAAGGGGGAAAGTTGAAAGAAAACATATTCAAATATTGTTTTGAAATTATTATGACTGTTAAATATAGGATTCCAAGATGTAATTCTTCAAGGGTTTTCTCTTGGACATATGGGGCAGATTATCAAAAACAGTCGCTTAAACGCCATCTCCAAAATATGCAGGTGCAAGTATTAAGTGGTAATAATGCAGGCAAAATATAGAAATCATAGAGCAAGTTGAGTGTTGGTTCATATGCTTGCCTATATGTGCAATTGCATGTACAAATCAAACATTTTGCAGCCATGCAGATATATATTTGTGAACATTAATTAGGTCCATGAATTAAATGTGGATATTTCCTAGATTCTTGTCTCTGAATTAGTTCTTTAAGCATAGATGTGGAATGTTGGATGAATTTGTCAGCATATTAAACTATTTTTTAAAAATAAAATGTCTTGTAAGTCAAGCCCTGCACAGATACAAAATTTGTATCCGCATCCGATCTGTGATCCACAAACATGGTCTGCGGATGCGGATATCCGCAGATTTGTACTCTACGTAGGCTCTACTTGTAAAAAATATATTTATTTTCTAGTTCTGATTTATTCTTCATTGGTCTACTTTGCAGTGTGCAAAAAGATCTCACGTAGAAATTAGACACGGGACTTTCTTATTTGCAGTAGGTTTTCTGCTTACTGTGTAGCAAGTGTGGAAGGTACACCTCTACCCCGATATAACGCAGCCCGATATAACATGAATTTGGATATAACATGGTAAAGCAGCGTTCCGGGGCGGCGGGGTTGCGCACTCCGGTGGATCAAAGCAAGTTCGATATAACGCGGTTTCACCTCTAATGCGGTAAGATTTTTTTGGCTCCCGAGGACAGCATTATATCGGGGTAGAGGTGTATAAAGGAACTTTCTCTAAATATAAATACATCTCTACCCTGATATAACGCTGTCCTTGGGAGCCAAAAAATCTTACCACGTTATAGGTGAAACCACATTATATCGAACTTGCTTTGATCCGTCAGAGTGCACAGCCCTGCCTCCCCAGTGCACTGCTTTACTGCATTATATCCGAATTCGTGTTATATCAGGTCGCGTTATATCGGGGTAGAGATGTATTGTGATAAATCTCTGCTCATTTCCATTCATAAAAATATACAAAAGGGAGCCTAAGATTCTTAGGGCTGGTCTACACTACAAAATTAGGTCAGCTTAACTACATCGCTCAGGGCTGTGAAAAATTTCATGTCCTGTGCAATGTAGTTAAGCCAACCTAAGCCTTGGTATAGACATCTCCAGATTGATGGAAGAATTCTTCTTGGAGAGGTGGATTTACTACAGCGATGGATAATGTTTCCTCTAATGTTTTCATCCTTGTGCGGAATGAATTTTTGTATGTGCACCAATATTGAGATAATGTGTGGATGTGCGTCACACATTATCTCAATATTGGTGCACATACAAAATTAAAAAGTAGAAATTAAAAACCTAGGTATAATATATATTTTTAAAAAGTTGTCATAGGGATAATTACTCCAGCCAAGACAGGTTAGGCATTTTAGAACCACTACTCAAAGAATTAAATTTAAGCGTAAGAGAGAAATAAAATTATGAAATGCATAGACCAGTCAAAAAAATAAAATAACAGCACTTTGAAAGAATAAAATTACAGAGCATATATGTGTATTGCAGGAAGTACCAAGAAGTAACAACAAAACCAATAATACAAGTTTGTGTTGGGAGGTGAGTGTAAAAGAGACAGTGTGTGTGTGTGAGAAAGAGTGTGGTTTTTTTGTGTGTGTGAGAGAGATAGTGTGTGAGAGAGACAGAGAGACTGTGTGTGTGAGAGAGAGACTGCGCTGTCACTTTAAGCACGGCTGTTACTCTGAAACCTGTCTTTAAGCAGAGCGACACTCACCAGTCTGAAAGCTTGTTCAGATACAGCAGCAACCGCCAGCAGCTCCGTCTCACTCCCTAGTGCTATTCCCCCCTCATCTCCACTGCTCTGTGGAGATAGGGTACATGAGGGGAGGAGGGGGACACCCTGACATCAGTGCCCCTCTCTTTCCCTTCCCTACTCTGCACAGCAAGCATGAGGCTCCAAGGAGCAGCTGGTCAGGAGTTCCAAGGCAGAGGGCAGGAGCAGCGCAGCAGTGGGGGAAGGGCACCTGAACACAAGTCGTCATTGCTGAAGATGTGTGCGACTAATAATCAAGTGTGCAGCACTTGATGGACTGTTGTATGGCCACACAGGCGTGCAGCTTAGAGGGAACACTGGCAATGGATGAACCCTTTCTGTCGTTTTAGTATTTATGCTACAGCGCTGCAGTTGTGCTGCTGTACCATTTCTAGGGTAGACTTATTCTAGATGCCTTTGAATTAATAAACAAGTGAAAATCAGTATCTAACCCATTAACATTCCCTTCCTCACTCCCCAAAAAACTCTACCTTCAACACAACTACCCACCTGAATTTCAGTTCCCCTTTCAAGGGAGCTGACTTTCAGAGGATCATTGCTCAGCATTTTTCTAAAAACCAGTTCTTTTTTAAGGTTTTT
Organism: Trachemys scripta elegans; assembly: GCF_013100865.1. Taxonomy (NCBI): domain Eukaryota; kingdom Metazoa; phylum Chordata; order Testudines; family Emydidae; genus Trachemys; species Trachemys scripta. The sequence goes on from NC_048298.1 coordinate 97,127,252, forward strand.
CAAGTTTGGCATCCAAAATCACATCACTTCTGAAAATCTTGGCCTTAATTGTTTTTCCTGTAGTGTGTGGCTGACAAGCTTCTTGATTCTGGACCTTTATGCAACAAGATCCTGGAATTAATAAGCACCAGAGATGACAAAGCTTTATAAGGCACCCACTCCTTACTATAGTGGCAAGAAACTATAATAGCTGAAGGCTTTGAGGCAACTGGACTATCAGCTAGAATTCTGATCAGTATAACAAAACATTTAAGAGTCTCCTAGCAGACAGCCTTGTGCCAAGTGAAAGAACTTATGTCAAAGAACTAACATCCAGCTTCATCAAGCTTTCACAGTCTTTGCAAAAGTACTGATGAAATACTTCCAACTATCTGTGTAGGACAGTAGTTGATTTTGGAATGGTGAGGTGGAGAACAGGCAATATATTTGTCTTAGTTACATCCTTGCACTGAAGTGGAACACTGCATCAAGACCGCCACAGATGAGTCCCTCCACTAATGTGTCCCTACACTGGGCAGAAATGCTAAAGAGCTGCTGACAGTGGTTGCCACGACAACCTCCGTCAATGTATCAAAAGCACACTAAGAAGAAAGGCCAATAGGTCCCCATGGCAACATCTCATGTATCGTGAGGAAGATTTGGCAAAGGTTTTTGTGTCAGTTTCCCTCCTTTGGCAAATCAGTGTTCATTAAGGAGAAACATTGGCCTGACAAGAAACCAATGATTATTTAAATTAGTATTGCAAAGGCATTAGTCATCAATGTTCTCATTTCAGCCAGTCTCTGAGACTTGAGCATCCAGTACTCCAGATGTGCAATATGAACTGAGTTTTCCTGCAGTTGAGCTTCCAAGCTAAACAAAGTATAATTGGGGAGATTCCAATTTTTCAGTTGATGCCACCTGTGTTAAAGTGAGGTGTAAAGAAGTCATGTTGTACCTTGATATAATCGTAACCTATGCTTTCCTCTTTTCTGGGCCTTGGACGTCTCACAGGCTTCTCTTTGAAAGAATTTGAAGGATGTGACAGCATCACCTCTGAGGTGCCATAGCCATCTGAGTCCATACTGACTATCCAAGTACCTGCTTGCTCACCTGGGATACTGGGAGTGTATAGGAGTCCAGACATTGAGGGTTTGGGCTCAAAACCATATTTCTACCTATAAGAATGCAATAAATTTTAGATTTCACAGGAGGTTTCACCATACCTACATCTACAAAAGTCTCATCATGCTATGAGATATTTTTATTTGGGTGCTGTCCAACTAAACCACTAGATCTTAAAGTCCCCTTTTCTTCTGCAGTAGTTCAGGACAGATAGTTCTTGATAAGATTGGGATTTAGCTGGAAAGATTTGCCACAGTCAGTAGTTTCAGCATAGCAGTTGAAACAGATAAATTCCATTGTAGATAGGTTCTTGTACCACTTTGAGTGGAAGTTGATAAGGTAGGTGGTAACTCTTAGTTCCTGTGGGAGCTCATTCCATAGTTTGGGACCAAACACTGAGAAGGCTCTGTTTCCTGCAGAGACTACCTTTACTTTTGTGGTAGAAAGTTTGAATGTGACTGAGGAGCAGAGTTGTTGACCAGGGTCCTCATCCCAGACCGTTAGGCAGTCTTTTAGATATCCTTGGCCCAGACTTAGGACCAAGACCTTGAATTTGCGTCAACATTTTATTGGAAGTCAGTGTGGAGAGCGGCAGACAGATCTGATGTACTCATGGTAGCCTGCATTGCTGAGGAGGTGTGCAGCTACATTGTGAATTTGGTGTGGAGTTGGTGATTCCTAAGGGCTGATGGCTTTGTGCTCAGGTATATTGCATTTTAGTCCATCCAGGAGGTAAGGAAGGCATGTATAATTGAGCCCATGTAATCATCCACTAAGATGAGACTAGTTAGCCTAGTCAATCAGAGGTGGTAGAAAATGTTACTTGTAGATGCTGCTATGCAGCTTAATATCAGTAAATTAATTCAGGAACCTATTTAAACTGCAGACTGAATTGACCAATTGATGGGTGGGTACCTGCAAGCAACGGAGACTGCACAATGGCAGCCAACTTCTCCACCTGGATTTCCTTTGCCCACGTCATCACCTTTGTCTTGCTTGGGTTCAGCTTCAGCCAGATGTTCTGCATCCCTAAGTTGATCTTGTCCAAGCACTGAGCGATCTTGGTGGTAGTGATATAGTCATATATAGTGAAGGATAACTAGAGCAGTTGGCATTCATACTGCTGGCACTTGAGTGTGTTCTCTTACCCTACTCCCCCTAGTAGCTGTATGGAGATATTGAAGAGGACCAGAAATAGAATTGATCATTGTGGGATCTTGCAGATGAGGGGTCTGTTGGCAGAGGTGCAGTTTCCCAAAAGGTGCAACTTGCTTTTGGGTGCATCCCAATGTTTATAGAACCCAACTGATACATTTCCTTTATACCACCTTGGTGGATTCTGTTGTATCACTGTAGTGGGTCACACAAGCTTTCATGGTGTAAAAATGGCAACCTATATCTGAGATGCACTGGCAGGGAGTCAGTCCAAAACAGTAAAATAAAAAGTGGATTTCCAAATTTCTGATTTGGATTCAGCATCCAAGAATGTGTCCACAGTGGTATTGTGGACATATACTAGGTGGGTTGATACACCACCATTGTGTGTATCAAGGGTGGCATCCCCTTAAATGTCTTTTAAAGGCTACGGCTGTCTAAGTCAGGGGTCGGCAACCTTTCAGACGTGGTATGCCGAGTCTTCATTTATTCACTCTAATTTAAAGTTTCGCGTGCCAGTAATACATTTTAATGTTTTTAGAAGATCTCTTTTTATAAATCTATACTATACGACTACACTATTGTTGTATGTAAAGTAAATAATGTTTTTAAAATGTTTAAGAAGCTTCATTTAAAATTAAATTAAAAAGCAGAGGTCCCTGGACTGGTGGCCAGGACCCAGGCAGTGTGAGTGCCACTGAAAATCAGCTCGCGTGCCGCCATCGGCACGCGAGCCATAGGTTGCCTACCTCTGGTCTAAGTAAAACTGTGCTTCTATTTAAAGTGGTACCTTCACACAAGTTGACTGTGTGAAACCTTCATTTACTTTCCCCCTTTTTAACATCCTCTAAGTAGTGATTGGACTTCATAGAGCTTTTTAATTGCTAAGAATGAGTCTGTTATAACATCTCTCTTCAGAAAAAGGTTATGTATAATTCTTGTTCTCCTGAAGTTATTGGGTTCATTGATTCTCTCTCATTCACTTCCCCAACGAGTTGGGGGAATATGTTCCTTAAAACCTTCTACCTCTTTCCTCAAAAATAAATAAATAAATAAATACTACTGCTGTTCAGGTACCAGGGGCTGCTGGTTTCCCCTCCTCCCCTTTAGCCAAGCAGTGGAGAACATAATATTTGCTGAGAGGGTACAGGTCTGTCTCATTTTACGGGGGGTTCCGTTCCGCGGTTACTGCGTAAAGCGAAAGCCGCGTATAGCCAAAACCCCATTGAGTTCAATGGTGGGCGAAATCGCTCGCACTACAGGTATAGTATTGAAATTGTTGTTTTTCTCTTTTTTTGTTTTTGCCTACCGCATAAAGTTGAAATCGCACATGTTAAATACACGTAAGATGCGACAGATCTGTATATGCTTGGCTACCCTCAAATTCTATAGCTAAGGGAATTTCTGCAAATTCATATATGGGACACAGAGAGCAAAGAGTAGTGGTTCTCAAACTTTTGTACTGGTGACCTCTTTCACACAGCAAGCCTTTGAGTGCAACCTGCCTTATACTTTAAAAACACTTTAAAAATATTTAACACTATTATAAATGCTGGAGGTGCAGCGGGGTTTGGGGTGGAGGCTGACAGCTTGCGACCCCCTGAGAGGTCTTGACCCCCAGTTTGAGAATACCTGGCTATATTATAATGTGCCTTCTGAAAGAGAAAATTACAGGTAAGTAATTTGCTTTTATTCGATGTAGGCTCTCCTGTGCTTCATGGTTGCTCTGGCGCCTCTTGATTATTGCTGTTGTAAGTGTAAAGTATAAAACTGGAATTTAGAAAATCCTTTTACATAAACATATCTGCACATACCTTATTAACTATCAAAGATCCTAAGTGTGGATTACCTAATAGGTAGCTTTTGAAATATCACTGTTGCTGACCAATCAAAAAAAAACAAAACAAAAAACAACCAACCCCCCTCCCCCTCACAAACTTCCCCTTTCTTTTCTTCTCTTGTGTTTTTCTGAAGATGGCAGGGCCCCTCATCAGAAAGTCAGACTCTGCTTCAAAGTCTGTCTTATGAAACCTAAAACTACTAGTTTACCCTGCTCCCTCGGTATGGTGTAAAAGAGAGACTGTATGGGTATGCACAGCACCACCTGAATCAGCCCTGCTGAGGGGATTTCCAGCCTTCCATACACTTGGAATTATTATCTTGGGCCCTAAACAAGGACAGCAGCTGGGAGTTTCTCCCTCAAAATCCCAAAATGCTTCCAGGACCCCTTTCTCTTGCTCAGTCCCTGTCCCACAAGACTTTTCCCACAAAACCCTCCTGGATGTAGTAATGCTGACCCTAAAGGATTTCCTTACCAGCTTTAAAGGACTGGTAACCCTGGTACCTCATTATAAGAATTTGCCAAAAAATAATATAATTATACTATAATAAGATAATGATCTGAACAATTTGCTTCAGACTGTGCTACAGACATGAAGTAAAGTGCAGCTAATGGAAATAGCTACTTTATGTTTAGGTTTTGGTATCATTCTCAAACAAAACATAATCTAGTGTTTTGGAAATAGGTGAGGTTTAGAAGTGATTTTATATATAGCAGCAGTGTATATGTAGATATTTTGTCCATTTTCTGTGTTATGCAAACGTTTTTTCTACAAAATCTGGAAATTCCTGCAAATCACAAATGCTTTGCAGGGTTAGATAATAAAACCTTACTATCCAGATGGCATAAAACCATCCTCTTTAATAATAAAACAGAGCTATACTTCGTATATGCTACTAGCTTATTCTGCTCATTAGCTGGTTTTGTTTATTATAAGATGGTCAGATATCTGGGGAGAAATTTTAAGTAGGGATCAAAGCGACTGGGAAAAGGTTTGCAGAAATCAATATGAGAACTTTAATACAAAACTCAGATGACTTGCATCTGAAGAAGTGAGGTTCTTACCCACGAAAGCTTATGCTCCCAATACTTCTGTTAGTCTTAAAGGTGCCACAGGACCCTCTGTTGCTTAATACAAAACTGTAATTGTATTTCTATTGTCAAGGAGATGAAAACTAAGATCACATCTATGCCATAAATATATCTTTTCTTTCATATTAGTATGGTAAGTTGAACAACAGACCCTCTGTTTTTCCACAAATATTTTGTAAATGGCCATTGCCTGTTATAAACAGAAGCACTTGTTTTCAGGTGGGATGGTGGTGATGTGGATTTGTGGGGGATATAGGAGGAAAATCCGGTGCAATCATTCCCCATTTTAAAAATGTAAAATATTTCCCATTAGAAGAGTAAAGTATCTTAATAAATACATATATTGCTTTAAAATAGAGTGTGTGTGGAGCTCTCAGACAACACAAAAGTGCTTTTGCTATTAGATAGCCTCAGACTATTCAACAATGAAATCTGATGCCACTATAAATCAGAAAGCAAATATATTCATAAGTTTGTATGGTAGCGGAGAGACTTGGTTGGGCAGAGAGTAGACTATTTTGCATCCTCAATTGGAAGAAAGTGTATTGGTCTCAGAATGGCACCTGTTCTGTATGAGTAAGTGCATAGTTCAATCTTTATTTTGGCATATACAGAAGTTGAGAATCCTGTTTATGGATATTTAATTCTGACATATTTGGGGTGATAGTTCTTACTTTTTCTTAGTTGTTACCTTATACAAGTAAAATGGTGTATACTTTGTGCTGTTTTGCGTTTTCTAAAAGTCTTTCTTTTAAAATTTTTACAAGAATATTTCAGGATTTATTAATTTCCACATCATAATTTGTTAGGTATATCCAAAATATTCTCACAATTTTAGTAAAATGAATCAATTTTTAAAATACATTATTTTCCTGGCTACATGCATTAGCCAAAACAAATATATATTGTTCCTATAAAAAAGTAATAACTTGCTTATACAATGTTGGCTCGAAATCTTTTCTGGAAAGACAGCTGTATAGGAGAACCTAATAGTTTATCTAATTCTGCCTATTTTAATACACTTAACTTTTAATACAAATGCATACAACATGCATCTCTGAAGACAAGAAATTTGTAAGAAAGGACAATGCATGTAGGTACTAAGACAAATAAGGGAGCTAATCTAAGCACTTCAGTTCTATAAAATGTAAGTTTATGAAATCGGTGGTCAGATCTCCATGGCAGTATTTCAATTTGAAGTTTCGGAGAAATAATTTGGTTATATTTTGTTAGTGGTGTGCCTTGTTATAGAGTTGTGGAGCTGCATTGACTATTGTAATGGAGAATATTTTTCTCCTTTTTGTGTCCTGGATGGTTATTTTTATTATAAAAACTGCATGAGAGACTATTTGGCAGAATGCCAGATGGACTAATCAGCACAATTCATTGCTTGCAACTGTGGACTGTGCTGATTAAAATCACTGCTCAGAGATCGGAATCTCCTCAGATCCTATATATATTACCTTATAATATTTTATAGCCAAAATCAGATTTCATTTGAAAATTGTGCTGAATTGGTTCTCTCCTTATTGTGTTGACTTCATTTAATCTTTGGCCTGTTGCACAAACTATATAGTAGGTATGACTATAATACCTCTTATACCCTGTGATTGGTTAACTCTTAGCTCAGAAATGTTCATAGATAGTATTGAAAATCTAAAATATTGTTCATCTAAGTATCATAAATATTAGGTTGCTTCTAGAAGGAGAAAAGTTGGGGTGAATTGTACATTACTTATATTCAGTATGCCTACTGATACTAACTGATATTATAGGCAGAGCTGATAGGTACACCAGTAGTTAAGGTTGACTAATGCTTCCCATTATAAGGCTCTGTTTTCAGTTGCCTGTAACTTTGCCCAATTTTAGCCATTAGTCTGAAACTTTCCTTGCCAGGTGTCTGCGTTAGGCATATCTGTTTTGGAAAGTTTCAGCTAAAATAGTTTGCCCATTTTGGGGTCAAGCAAATTTTTCCTTGCAATTTCTTCTCTTGGATGCTGGGGGCCACTGTGGCACTAGGAGCCACAAATGAGAGCAGGTAGGCAAAGAAAAGCCTAGGGCTGGCCTGTGCCAGCAAACTCAGGCTTGCAGAGGTAGGTCTCCGGCACTGTTTCATTGCTGTGTAGACTTTCAGGTTTGAGCTGGAGCCCAAGCTCTGGAACCTTGTGAGGTGGGAGGGTTCTAGGGCTCGTACTGGAGCCCGAGCACCTGGGCAAGGCATTTGAACTAGTCTTTCCACAGGTTGCCATTAATTGTGTGTACCTTATTTTTTCTGGGTATCCAACTGGAGACCCTGCAGTCTGATCTGCAGAAGTCCTGAGCATTCACAGCTGAAACTGAAGTCAGTGGGAGCTGTGCTTTGAACATATTAATTTCTATATCATGCTAAGTACTCTGAAAAATATGGTCCTAGATGTCTCAAATTAGGCATCCAAAATTACTGGACACTCTTAACCTTACTCTTTCTGTGCCATCTGTAAAATGGGAATAACACAACTACCTCACCTCATAGGGGTGTTCTGAAAATAAATTCATGAGTGTTTGTTAGGCATTCAGATACTATAGTGATGAGTACCTTAGAAAAGCCCATGAGGAAATTAATAATGCTGTATACATTTAAGATTTTGAATAGTGTGCTGTAAATAAGGTATGGGGCACACACCGGACAATAAGAATAAAATGAAATATTGAATAGTTGCTCAGTCGGTGACCACAATTCATCTTGTGCACTGAATGAGGTAGGGAGGGTCCTATGGAAGAAATAGTATGTGATCATGTTAAAGACTGTATCATAATGCGTACCAGCTCCACCTATAATAGGTATGTTTTTGGGATTCATTGCAACAATGTACATATAACTTATTTCTCAAATTGTAGATTAAAAAGTTATTGCAGCTTGATATAGCAAAAGTCATCAGCATTTGATTAGACGTATTGGGTTGGGGAGATGTGCACACAACTGGAAACTTTAAATATATTGAACATCTTTATACAGGTGGAGTCAGATTCTACAATATGCTGGATGTCGTCTGTGAATTGCTAAATGGCCTCCACTCCCATTGACTTGCAGGCAATGCTCAGTAGCTTGTAGGATCAGACCCTTGAAGGAGGGAGGTATATACATTAAGATTACCCAACTCTTCCCTTTATAAGACTCTGTTTTCAGCTGTTTACAACATTGTCAAATGTAAACCATTTCAGCTGAAACTTTCCATGCCAGGTGTCTGTCTCTGGCTTCAAAGTTTTTGGAAAGTTTCAGTCAAAACAGTTCAGCCATTTTAGAGAATATGTTGGCGGGGGGGGGGGGGGGAAATAAATATTTTATTAAAATGTTAAAAATATTTTAAAATTGCTATTGAGAAGTTCTAGATTTCCATACTTTAGAGAAGGGATTTGAAATTTGGCAGAGGGGTGATGTTTGTGTCAGGTATGTACTTTTTGCTGTTCCTATGGAAATCTGCCCAAGTGTTCCAAGAAGTCTTTGAAAAATCTGTTTGCACATGCTAAGTAGAGCCATGGCTAAAATCTTGGAAAATTCCATTCACAGTGAGCATGCTCCAGGATCTCTCAGGTCCTGTGTATGTGGACTGTGCATGAACCATCTCCATACAGCAACCACATATGTCCATTCCTAGGGTACAGAGGCTCAGCAGGACTTCCCCTGAACTTTCAGCTCTTGGCTGCTGTGGGCTGGGGTGGGACTGGACACCAGAACTGAGAGAGAACAGAGAGACTATTTCCCTTGTGCTCTCAATATCCCCACCCCACTCCCTGCAGCTGGTGCCCAGGCAGCATGGAAGAAGAAGGTGCCTGACTCAGATACAGGGAGCCAAGAGCCAGTCGAGGGTGAGGGAAGAGGAAGGAGTAGATTGGGAGAAGGGGCCACAGTGGTTGGGGATGGGGGAAGACTGAGAGTGGAGGCTGTGAGACAGAAGGGGAGGAAAAACTGACTGGGACCGGAGGGGTTGGGACTGGGAGATAGGAACTGGTTGGGCAAGATGGCTAAGGGGAACTGAGAAGCAGTTGGTGTGGAGGGTGAGACTGAGATTGAAGGAGGAGCTCAGGGAACTTGGACTTGTTAGGCAAGCAGACTATAATTGGGAATCAGTGAGGTGGGTAGGGGGAAAAGCAAATCTGATGAGAAGCTGTGGCACATTGGAAGAACTGGGACTAGCTGGGCAAAGAGACTGGGACAAGAAGCCAGTGAGGGGGGCAGACAAATGGGGGAAATGACTGGAGTTGGGGAAGGGTGAGAGACAGATTGGACCAGAAGTTGTGCGGGGGGACAACTTGGGGCTGGCAGAGTGCTTGACTTCACAATCTTAATATTCTTTTACCATAATCTCTGGCTGTGCACGTGCACAATAAAATGAAGATGATGGGTTGATGCAAAAATATGTAATTCTCTCTCTCTCACACACACAAAATGTTGTTTTGTAGAGCAACTTATTTTTTTGTAATCAAATACAGAGAGTCTGAAGATGGGCAAATATGTATTAGTACAACACATTAAGTATACTTTAAACACCTCAAATATTTAGAACGATGCTATTAACAAGCATGTTTAACCATAGCGTAGCCAGGACATAACATTGTTTCCATGATAAATTAGGACAGGTGTTTTTTCTTTGAGAAATGTTATATCCATGTTATATAGCCAAGCTAACAGACTAACTCAGTGTAGTCTGTAGCAAAGCTCCTTTAACACAGTTCTCAGAAAAAAATTATTTCCAGTACTAGACACTGAAATTATGTTAGCAACCATATTCATAGATATAACTGGCATGATTTTGGCTGTACCATGGACAGGGTCTTATGTGTTGAGAGTGTTTGTTAAATGACAATGAACAAGGCTGACAACTGTTCTGTAGAAATATTTATCCTAAGGAAAGGGGTTGTCTTTTAACTCTAAAATGGTTCAGTGAAGTGACAGGTTTTTTTGGTATTTTTTAATAATGAAGTCAGGGATGGCATCCTTCTCTACTAGAGAGCTTAACTTCTGTTATCCTTAGTGACAGTGTAGTATTCTTATGCAGAAGTTAAGCAGATCTACTTTGCTGTGAGGGATACAAGTCAATTTTTAAGATTTTACTTTCAAATAAAATGTCATTATATATTATGGTTCCCATGTGACTAAAAAGAAACTAGCAAAATTAGTCTTTATAATAACCAGAAGGCTATAGCATGATGAGAGCAACATTTTTTTTCAGGAAACATATTTCTGATATAAAATAAACATAAATTTGTGCTTTGAAACAGTCCATAGGCATGCCTGCAGTTAATTTCTTAATGCTATCAATTACAGGGCTTCCTTAGGCACTTAAAAGGAGTTCATTCAAAAGCTAAGGATTCACACCAGTAATTTGGTGAATTGACAACCTGTTGTTTTTCTAATGTTGTTAATCTACAGAATTGTATCTTTTAATGCTTTTCTGCTACCCTCAGTGATGTAATTAGTCTGGTATTGCCTGGGTGATTTCATGGGCATGGTAAAAAAAAGCAAGCAGCTATGAGAAGAAACAAATTGAATATTACTCCAGAAAAATACCTTTCCATTTGGCATTGATATTCTTAAGGTCTGAATAACTTAAAAATCCTTAACTCTGTAGCTGATGAGAATTTAGATAATTTAATCTGAAATATTTTCAAAACTAATAAATATGACTTGATGATCACCAGACAAGCTGCAGCGGCACAGGCACCACCAAACAGAGCTGTAAACAGGGGAGTTTCAGGGGGAGTTTGCAAGGGGAGTTTGTGTGGAAGACTAAGAGAGATAGGCAGAGGAATAGACAGGCTAGTGAAGGGAGTGGGTGGTATTCTGGTGCCTGTTGGGGGTTTGTTTTGCTGTGGGTGGTGGTGTTTTGGTTCGGTTTTTGTTTCCCAGACTAACAGGTTTTAGGTGGGAAGGCTATGACAGATACAGAGGCAGCAGTGGAAGACACAATGAAGATGACTGGATGTGGAAGCTGCAGCATGTACATAATCCTGGAGAGGGTACCTGAAAAGAGTTTCATGTGCATGAACTGCCGCCTGATAGAGCTGATGGAAGAAAAGATCTGAGGATTGGAGATGCAGGTGGAAACTCTGGTTGAGTTTAGAAGGGGGTTCGAGCAGATGATGGAGCAAAGACATGAGGAGGCTGAAGGGAAAAGCTCGGACTTACAGATGGAAGCAGGACCAAAGAACTCTGAGGGAAGACTGTTGGATGAGGAAAGTGGACAGTGGAAGCATGTGACTAAGAGAACCAGGCAGAGGAAAAGACGGGCTAGTGAAGGAGAAATAGAGCTAGGGTGACCAGACGTCCCGATTTTATCGGGACAGTCCCGATATTTCCTTCTTTGTCCCGCATCCCGACCGATGTTCGGTCGGGACACTGGACAAAAAAGCAATTTTGCCCTCCGCTCCGGCGCTCACGCCCCCCCACCCCGACTCCGCCCCCTCCTTCCCCCATTGGATCCCTCCATGGAGGGAGGAGGTTAGGAGGAGGGAGGAGGGTCGGGCAACTACCAGGAGCGTGGGAGGGGAAGGGAAAGTTGCCGCGGCTGCCGGGGGCTAGCTGGGCATGGCCCGGGCTGCGTGCAGGCAGCAGCCGGGGCTGGCTCTGGCCCGGGTGGGCAGCGTGGGCCGCCGGAGACACGCGGCGAAGAGGGGCTGCGGGGGCGAGACTTGTCCCAGGCAGGGAGGCCGGCGGACAGGGGCGAGGGGCCAGCCGGGGTCCCCATAAACTTCCCCGCCGCTGCCAGGGAGCCCCGCGCCTCTCTTGCTTGGCTGCGCTCCAGCGGCTCGCCCCGCCGAGAAGGAGCCGCTGGAGCGCAGCCGAGCGGGAGAGGCGCGGGGCTCCCTGCCGGCGGCGGGACGCGCCGCATGTGCCCACGGCGGGCTGGGGGGCGGGAGGCTCTGCAGGGCTGGGAAAAGCCCTGGCTCCTGCCCGTTGCCCAGCCTGGAGCCCCTCAGGCGACCGGCTGCTGCTGTGGCTCGGCTGTGCCAGCCCTGGCCCCTTGCACGCCTGCGCCGCGGCCAGCCTCGGACTTTGCTTCTTGTCCCCCCCCATGCCCTCTTTATCCCTAGCCCCTTCTGCATCGGGGCCAGCTTTTGCCCTGGGGTGGGCAGCACGTGCTCCCCCCGCTGCTGGGGCCTGCTAATGCTCCCCGCCCCTGCGAAACTGCTTTTTTTTTTTTCTCCCCCGCCATTTTTTTTTGCTCCGCCCCCCCTCCGCCCCTCTCCGCGTCCCGATATTTCATCCCTGTGATCTGGTCACCCTAAATAAAGCTCAGGAACAGGTTTGCGGAGTTGGAAAATGAAGGGGCACAACAGGTGGTCGCTGAAGGTGAGAGGGCAAGGAAGAAGAGAAGAGCAGCTAGTCCTATAGGAAGAGGGGAAGAATCAATGGAGATAACACCAAATATGAGCCCCAGGAGGATATGGGATGGGTCGCAGAGGATTGCAAGGGACAACAGGAATCGTGAGGACTTGCAGCCAGAGGGAACGGGATAGACCGGAGAATCGTACCGTCACCAGGAAAAGGCAGGTCTACATGATTGGGGACTTCTTACCGAGAAGAATAGACAGGCCTGTAACCAGAGCTGATCCGGAGAACAGAAGGGTGTGCTGTCTGCCAGGTGCTAAGGTACAGGATGTGGACCTGAGGCTGAAGAGGATCCTAATAGGAGCAGGAAAGAATCCGCTGATTGTCCTCCATGTGGGAACAAATGATATGGCTAGATTCTCGCTGGAACGTATCAAGGGAGACTATTCCAGGCTGGGGAAGATGCTTAAGGAAATCGAAGCTCAGGTGATCTTCACTGGGAGTCTGCCTGTTCCTAGAGAAGGGTGACAAAGGTGTGACAAGATTACGGCAATCAACAGATGGCTCAGACAGTGGTGCTATAAGGAGGGCTTTGGAATGTATGGCCCCTGGGAGGCATTCATGGACAGAGGACTGTTCTCTCGGGATGGACTTCATCTGAGTAAGGAGGGAAATAGAATTCTAGGATGGAGGCTGGCATAATTGATTAAGAGAGCTTTAAACTAGGAATTTGGGGGAGATGGTTGGGGGATGTCCAGGTAAGCTCCACGCCGGAATTTAACATTGAGAGGGAAGAAAATGAAGTAAGAAAGGATACAGCCGTGGGTATGAAAATGGACATAAAGAGTAAGGGTAGTGTAGATACCAGTCTAATAGGTAATACTGGTGGTAGAATGTCTGTGCCTAATCGGGTAAAGAATGTCATTGAAGCCAAACGGCAAAAATTAAGATGTTTGTACACTAATGAAAGGAGCCTAAGTAACAAAATGGAGGAACTAGAGCTACTGGTGCAGGAAGTGAAACCGGATATTATAGGGATAACAGAAACATGGTGGAATAGTAGTCATGACTGGAGTACAGGTATTGAAGAGTATGTGCTGTTTAGGAAAGACAGAAATAAAGGCAAGGGTGGTGGAGTAGCATTGTATATCAATGATGAGGTAGACTGTTCCTGGATGAGGGCAGACAAGGGAATAACTTTGCTTATTCACTCCTCTGCTCAGCAGATTATGGAACTGGCTTAACTCTAGAGATCAAACTCCTAAATCTGCTCAGAAGCTCTATAGATTTCCTAAAGAAATACTTTGTCTCCTTCAAAGTGGATTCAGCAGTAATAGCCTGATTGAAAAACAAAACAAAAAACCCCCTACCCTCTCTTTGGATGTATCCTTGTGGAATCCCATTAACAGAAATTTGGAATTGGGGAAATAAGAACATTTCTGACTGACTAATTACACTGCTCTACAGCCAAAATGCTTCTGAAATAAATGTAGTCAAACTTTACTAATTCTGGGTCACTGGGAACGAAAATGATGCTTAAAATTGTTGATTGGTTCTAGTTTTCAAGATATGCTATTGGGTCAGTATATACGACCCTTGACTTGGGAATGGCAGAGGATAAGTAAGTTATAAAGGGAAGGGATCTCAATTTAAACCTGAAATGACTAAAATACATCTTTGACTGGATCTATGAATAAATTTATGACTGTGTTTGGACAGTATTTGCTTTTTAGGCAAAACAATGAATGATGCAATCTGAAGCTGGTATTGCGTCATACATGAGATGAATTGCATCATGTTATTCCTAGAAGTCATGGATGATGCAATCATAACGAAGCTTACATCACTCTGCTGAACAAATTGCCCTATATCAGCTCTAGAAATCATACAGTGTCATGCTCTCTTATTTGTCAGTGTTTGATTTTGCAAAGGGACACATTTCTGTTTAGCCAAAGTGAGCAGAGATGCCTCGTACTTGTGTGAACAGTGCAGATAACTTCTGATATGTTTGTGGTGAAGTGACTTTTGCATCACAAAAGCGCAGTATAACCACTATGGTTAAGAAAGCCTATCCCCTTTATTTTGGCTGCAAAATTGGAGATCAGGACAAGAGGTGGGCCCCACACATATGCTGCAACACTTGTGCAACAAATCTTCGCCAGGAAACAGGTTGAACAGGAAAAGGAAATCTGTGCCTTTTGCAGTGCCAATGATTTGGAGAGAGCCAACAGATCATACCAGCAATTGTGACTTCTGCATGGTGCCTCCAGTTGGGAAAGGTGTGTCAAAGAAGAAAAAGTGGACTGTGCATTATCCAAACATTCCATCAGCTATACGCCCAGTACCCCACGGAGAAGGACTGCCGGTTCCTGATGCAGCAGAATCATTCTCACTTGAGTCAGACAAGGAAGAGGATGAAACTTCTGGTCCTGAACCATCAATGTCACAGGACCCACATTTTCTCCCATCCTCCTCCTCTGAACCACACCTCATAACACAAGGTGAACTGAATGACCTTGTCAGGGATTTGGAACTACCCAAGAGTAAGGCAGAGCTGTTGGGCTCCAGACTACAGCAGTGGAATCTCCTGGCAGGTGATGTTAGGGTTTCCATGTTCCGTGACCGTCAAAAGGATCTTGTCCCATTCTTCTTCATGGAAGGTGATCTTGTAGCCTGCAACAACATCGATGGTGTGATGGCAGCCCTCAACATCGTTCACGATCCAGATGAGTGGAGACTGTTCATTGATTCATCAAAGACGAGTCTTAAAGCTGTTTTACTGCATAATGGCAATGTTTTGCCATCAATTCCAGTTGGTCATGCAGTCCATATGAAGGAAACCTATGACAACATGAAACAACTTTTGAGGTGCATAAACTATGACCAACATCAGTGGCAACTTTGTGGCGATTTGAAGGTTGTTGCTCTCTTGCTTGGTCTGCAGACTGGATACACAAAGTACAGCTGTTTTCTCTGCGAATGGGATAGTCGTGCAAGAGATTCCCACTACATCAAGAAAGATTGGCCACTCCGACAGTCATTGGAGCCTGGGAGGAAAAGTGTTCAGCATCCACCACTTGTTGAATCAAGGAAGATTTTGTTACCACCCTTACACATCAAGCTGGATCTGATGAAGAACTTTGTCAAGGCCATTGACAAAACACAAGCAGCTTTCAAGTACCTCCGTGGAAAATTTCCAAGGTTAAGTGAAGCTAAGATAAAGGAAGGTGTCTTTGTTGGTCCTCAGATTCGTGAACTTCTTCGAGATGATGCATTTGACCATGCACTGCGTGGCAAGGAAAAGATGGCATGGAAAGCCTTCCAGTTAGTGGCAATAAATTTTCTTGGAAACAACAAGGCAGACAACTACAGGTTGTTGGTGGAAAACCTCCTCGAGGCATACAAAAGCCTTGGTTGCAACATGTCACTAAAGATACATTTTTTGCACTCTCATCTAGATTTTTTTCCACCGAACTGCGGAGCAGTGAGCGACGAGCACGGCGAGCGATTTCACCAGGACATTGCAACAATGGAGAAACGCTATCAGGGCAAATGGAGCCCATCAATGCTTGCAGACTATTGCTGGACAGTGACAAGAGATGCTCCATTTAATGAATACAAGAGACAAGCCAAGAAGCGCCGAGTAGACACTAAATAGGACTAAACTATGTACAGAATAGTTTTTTGCCTTTTGTTTCATAATAAATTTTATTTAGATAACCCTTTTGCTGATTTTTAAAGTGTTACATAAACAGGACAGGTGAAATATTATCATGTAAAGCAACCATAAACACATGAAAAGACCTAGGTTTACAATTTATGATTAAAACTCTACTATCTACACAATATACATAGACATAAAATGTAAAAACTTAAATATCTTAGAAACAGTAGCCAATCAGTTGTTTTAATTGTCATATTTGAATTCAGCACATCAAAATACATAATAAATAGCACATTTTATCTCTGAAGCAGACGACTTCTCAAAAATTGTAGACCAGTGTTACAGCTCAGTTTTCTGTTGTGTCTTGTCCCTTCTATCTCTATGCTGACATAACATCTATCTTCCTATCAGAGTTGTGAACATTATCTACATTTTTTGTTGTTCGCTTTTTGAATGCTATCCAAACATTTTGAGGCTCTTTAATTTCAGAAGAAGTCATTTTCTTTCCTATGACTCTTATTTCTATAGATTTATTTCAGAATATGTCTTTTAAAAAAACTGTTTACCATTTTGAGGCTATGCTCTTGTGGTTTATTAACACCAGAATTGTTTCATAGAAATGTGGCATTATACTGGTATGGTGCAGCTACTTTGCTTTATACTGCCAATATATATACACTGTACACTATTCATATATATAGTGGCTTAACTTCAAATATGTTCTATTTTAAAATATTTTGGCAAAATGCTAATAATAAAATTAAGTTCAGAATAATCTTACAGAGGCCAGCCATGGGCCAGTCCAAAGAAGTAAAGTGTATGTGGGTGGTTGGTTAGCCAAGAGGTTGATTGGTATCAGGGGCAGTCCGGGGCACTGGCTGGAGTTCTCACAGGGGTCAGTAACTGGAAGATCCAATCAAAGGGACTGGGTTAGCAGGTTAGGGAGGCGAGGTAGGGCAAGGCAGCATGGCAACAAATTGGCATCAGACAAGGTAGGGTGAGGCAGCAAGGCAGGATCAGGTGAGGCAACCTAGGCAGCAGTGAGCAGGCAATGGTTTGTTGCTTAGACAGCGTCCTCTTGGGGCCTTTGTATAATCCAGGCTCCCAATGAGAGTGCTGCCTGTCCATCCAATCAGAGACCTGGGGTTTAGTTGCTGTGGCTCTGTAGGCCTTTAGCACTAAGGCTGTTGGTCCAGGGCAGTGGTTAAGTGCTCTGTCATGGTTCAGCAGCTAAGTATGCTGCCTAAGGACCTCGAGAGTCTAGGTTCAGTATTGATATCCTGACAGTATTCCAAGACAAAAATAACTACATTAAAATAGTGTTAAGTCTGAAAGAACTTATAACTTAAGGATGAAAAAATGTAGAGATGTTGTCTTCATCTCTAAACCAAGTACTGGAAATTCAGCATTAAGATTTCACTTAAAAGAATTCCAAACATGTTAACGTACGGATATGCACAGTTAATGCAGCCAAACAACCTTAATTCCTGCCCAGTAGCAAAGCTGTGCAGTAACCATCTGATTATGCTTAAGACATTTGGTGTATGTGGTCCTAGATTAGATTTTGTTTTTTGAAGACAAGAGGTTTTTCTCATATTTTTTCCCTTTATGGTGTCCTTAGCTCTTTAACTATTGTCCAGAGCTCCACAATTAATACTACTCTCGTCAGCTCCCTGCGTTGGAATCAAACTCTCTGCCCCCTCCATCATTTTTAGTTATTATCCTGAGTGGAGTGATCTTTGGTGGTTTAAAGTGATACATTCTACTCTATTGTCCAATACATGAATATATTTATAATAATCAAACTTTTATTCCTTAAGCGAAAAAGTGATGAAAAATTAGATAATTTGGAAAAATTTACTATAAAGATGGAAAATATAAAAACAGGTGAAAAGTTCTCTATACCTGCTGTCCAAAGACAATTATTAAGATGATAGATCTAAAATTCTTGAATCCAGCCCTCCAGCAGATGAATAGTAAGAATTCTCTGACCATAGAATTCTGCAACCATTAAACTGCCTCACCAGCATGCAATCCTCTTCATGCTTCTAAGGGTATCATGGCTCTCTTGCATTGGTTCCAAAAGCAATTTAGTCTTTAAATGAAGACCGGATATCTTTTTAAAGAGATGTGCTATAGCTTAAATTGAAGTTATGGGCTTGATATAGGAATTACTGGCTGAGGTTCTATGGTCTATGTTGTTCAAGAGGTTAGACTAAATGATCATATCGGTCCCTTCTGGCCTTAAAAATCTATGAATCTATGCAAATCAAATCTGGGCAAGAGCTGAGTTCAATTTTATTTTGAGTCTTCCAGTCACATTGTGTTTAGTGTTGGCCTGACTGGAAGCAGAATAATAAATTTCCATGGTGAAGATGTTTTCACCTTTTGACCTTTGTATGCTGTGTGATGGGCGTAATAGCAGTTGATAAGTTTGATAAATTGTTATCTGTCTGAGAAAAATCAGTGAAAGATGTCTTTTTTTTTTTTCTGTTTCAGGTATTGGTGGTAATTTAGTGGCAATTCAAGCTAGCAGAATTTCTACCTACCTCCATTTACATAGCATTCCTGGAGAGTTGCCAGAAGAAGCAAAGGGTTGCTATTACCCATGCAGAACCTATTATGGTACAGGTATGTGTTGGTGGTTGTTAATTGTTGCAACTAGATTGTTGCACTCTTTTTTGCTTCTGTAGACCGACCTGTACACCCAGTGAATGTGGGCACCATATTCAGTTGTTGCTGTGATAGGTAGACAGTAATGAAAGATTCCTCTACCTGCAACAATTGAGCGGTAGGGAGGTCATGTATAGGGCTTGAGTGGGAGAAGTGTAACAGGGACCGAGAGACAGAGATGGAAGTCAGGAGTGGCTAAAGACACTCCCCAAATGGCTGCACTCAGAGCTGCTTTGTCCTTTTATCCTCCAGTAACTCATTAACTTCTGCAGAAGTTAATCTGCAGAAAAGGACCTAGGGGTTACAGTGGACGAGAAGCTGGATATGATAACAGTGTGCCCTTGTTGCCAAGAAGGTTAACGGCATTTTGGGCTGTATAAGTAGGGGCATTGCCAGCAGATTGAGGGACATGATCATTCCCCTCTATTCGACATTGGTGAGGCCTCATCTGGAGTACTGTGTCCAGTTTTGGGCCCCACACTACAAGAAGGATGTGGAAAAATTGGAAAGAGTCCAGGGGAGAGCAACAAAAATGATTAGGGGGCTGGAGCACATGACTTATGAGGAGAGGCTGAGAGAACTGGGATTGTTTAGTCTGCAGAAGAAACGAATGAGGGGGGATTTGATAGCTGCTTTCAACTACCTGAAGGGGGGTTCCAAAGAGGATGGATCTAGACTGTTCTCAGTGGTACCAGATGACAGGACAAGGAGTAATGGTCTCAAGTTACAGTGTGGGAGGTTTAGTTTGGATATTAGGAAAAACTTTTTCACTAGGAATGTGGTGAAGCACTGGAATGGGTTACCGAGGGAGGTGGTGGAATCTCCTTCCTTAGAGGTTTTTAAGGTCAGGCTTGACAAAGCCCTGGCTGGGATGATTTAGTTGGGGATTGGTCTTGCTGTGAGCAGGGGGATGGACTAAATGACCTCCTGAAGTCCCTTCCAACCCTGATATTCTATGATTCTATTAACTTCTCTCTCCCATCCAACCTCAGAAGTTCACTCCCGTTCTCCACCAACACCCTGTTTACCCTCGCTGTCAAGTCCTGGCTAGGAGTCAACCAGGGCTGGCTCTAGGATTTTTGCCGCCCCAAGCAAAAAAATTTTGGCCGCCCCCCCCTTTTTTTTCATGCCCCCCTGCCCCCGGCCCTGCCCCAACTCCACCCTTTTCGAACCCCTTCCCCAAATCCCCAGCCCCGCCTCCTCCCCCAGCGTGCTGCATTGCCCCCCATTGCTTCCTGCGGGCCCCCCGCAACCTCCCGCCCTAGCTCAACTCCGCTCCGCCTGCTCCCCCCGGGCATGCCACCACTCCGCTTCTCCCACCTCCCTCTCAGGCGAGGGAGGGCGGAGAAGCGGAGCAGCAGCGCATTCAGGGGAGCAGGCGGAGCGGAGGTGAGCTAGAGTGGGGGGGGGGGCGCAGGAAGTAATGGGGGGGTAGAGGAACCACTCCCCGCTCCAGCTCACCCCCGCCGCTTCCCCCGAGCGCCCCGCCACTCGGCTTCTCCTCCCTCCCAGCGGTGCTGCGCGAAACAGCTGTTTCACGCACGGCGAGCCTGGAAGGGAGGGGGGAGAAGCAAAGCGGCAGTGGCATGTTCAGGGGAGCAGGCGGAGGTGGAGAGAAGGTGAGCTGGGGTGGCAAGCTGGGGCGGCGGGGGCCCTTTTTCCCCATGCTCCGGAGTCGGCGCCTATGATGGCCGGCGCCAGAATGCCGCCCCTAGAAATGTGCCGCCCCAAGCACCTGCTTGTTTTGCTGGTGCCTGGAGCCGGCCCTGGAGTCAACACACATGCACACATTGTCCTTCTCTTTCCAGTATTTGTGGAGTGTGGCTGATTAAATACTGGGTTAATTATAAATAGTCTCTGCTTTCCCCTTGCAAACCAACCCTCTGACTCTCTTGGACCTCACCCCCTTCTCTGGGTCCTTGCTTCTTCATCACCACCACCACTCCCACCTCCCAATCCCTGCTTCCTCATCACGACCACTGCTCCCCTCCAACACACCCCTCCAGAATGCCTGCTTCCCTCCCATTCCCAACTCCACTTTATCACCTTGCCTTCAGGTGTCTGCTTCCCCTTCCATGCCCTAGTCCCCACCTTCCCCCTTTACCCCCCCCAACCCTATCTTCCAGGCTTTCATGTCTGTTAGCCTCCTAGCTACTCAGTCTCCCCATACAGCAAGTTATGCTGCTGCCTCTGATCTGTGTAGGCAGCAGCAGAGATTCCATTGCCTGCAGCACCAGGTAGTCTGACTTTCCTCTAAGCTGAGATATTCTGGTTTTCTAGTTTCCCCAAAAATCAACACAGTTCTCTCCACTCCCTGAAATTTTGGAAATGATCAGATGCGGTGTTCCAACATTAGCACCTTACGAACAGAGAAGCAAAGAAATGCCATCAAGTTGAGTGTAGAGTCTCGCTTTGCTTGGCTAATAAGGAATTTCATTCATTCAAGTGTAAATTTTGTAATATGTCAGCCTATCCTGTAGGAGTTGAATCGTATTAAGGCAAAGACTTGATTCTCCCAGAACTTGTTTTGTTTCCCGACTTTCTTCACCCTCTTTACTAATTGGGAAAAGTATCCTTCAGCTATCTAGTGCTGTTCTATAAACCAGCAGATAGTGTTGTAGCTGAAACTTTACCCAGATGCCAAGAACTTTTTATTTCCTGCTTCACCTTGTTAGCCTAAGTCATAATGGTTTTATTCCATCCATGTGATAATACTTGAATGAGAAGTTTCCAGTCAAGTTGTTATCATCATGCCACACAATGGTTGCTCTGACTTCCACAGTTTTTCCTTAAATTTAGAACAGAAGGTACCATTTGTAAATGTGTGATAGCTTTTGGCAAGAGTTGATTTTTGAGACGCTTCAGTTGCTCTTTGATATTTATTAAATGTACTTCTAACTAATAAATAAAAAATAGGTGAATGTGAAGTTACTACTTAGCAATATAAAAAGCCCTCTGAGGGACTTATGTAGAAGGTAAGGGTGGCCAAAACTTCCCTCTCTTGAGGGAACATATAGGGGCCTACTGCAATTTAAAGTGGGTGGTAATGTTTAGGTAAGGAACCCAATCAAGGTGGCCAGGGGATGGTCTGATTCAGAGTAGACCGTCAGCAGTCCTGTTGATCCCCTGGCAGACACTAAACATAGAAGAAACTCTGAGGGAATTTGATGGTGAAAGTCATGCATGCCCTCCCAGAAGGGTACAATTTGCACTCCTTCTATTATTGATAAAAATATTTTCCAGCTTTCAAAGGGATAAACAGCATTTTTATTTTTATTTTTGTATTACAGGAGTAAATAACAAATCAGCCCAAGTTCTTCTCCTTTTGGTGATTCCTGGGCATTTAATTTTCTTGTACACCATCCATTTAATGAAAAGTGGTCATACCTCTTTGACTCCAGTTTTTATAGCAGTATATTTGTTTGCAGCCCTGCTACAGGTAAGAATAAAAAATGGTTATAATATGTTTTAGCTCTCAAAGAATACCATGTTTGATACTTGCTTTTAGATATGTAAAGAGTAGAAGCAATAGGGTGTGTGTGTCCGTGTTATGGGTTATCTTTGTAATAAATTATTATCACACATACCCAACAGCTTCTACAACTGCATTTTGGGGTTTCTCATCAGATATCTCACCGTGTCATTTTCCCAAGTGTATGTTGTGCTTTTTCTCTGTTCCTCATGTGTCAGCACCATTAAAGCCAGTAAGCATTATGATAAACAATGGGAAAGGAATATGGCCTTTATTAATAGAAAGCAGGCCAAGAAAAATTCCTAAAAAAGTCTCAACTTGGTTTCATTCAAATAAAATGGATCACAATCTTGTTGGTTAACATAACCCACAAATGTAACAGTCTTACCTATATGCTTGTGTGCATCTCTTAAACACTCATTAAAGGTGAAGTCAGTTTAGCAGTAACCAGAATAATAATTGTTAATTGCATCTGTTGTTTTTATTAATTTTTATTTATGTATTTATTTTTGCATTACTTTTGCTGGCTTTATTTAAGTCTCTAGCCCAAGCAATAGCAGCAGTTGAAAGGAGCCTTTGAAATAGTCATAGCGTAAGCTGAAGTCGCTCCAAATAAAGAAATCAGCTTATACATTGAATTGTTTTATGTACAGTCAAGTTTTAGTTAAAACTTTGCTGAGTTGAATAAAACATTTAGTTATATTTTTTTTTTTTAAAATGAAGGACATACTTGAAAGATCCATATGTGGAGTGTAGGTTTTACTTCTAAAATAACTATTACCAAGTTATCTTTAAAACTAACATAATCCTAGTCAACAAATCTCCTACATAAAAAAAACCACCTGTAATACAGTGTTCTGAACTCTGTTTCTCTGTGTTTATTGTAGTGGTGTTGTTTCAGTTTAATTGTAAATGGATAAAAAAAATCACCTGGATTGTATATTTTAAATATACTAATATTTTTGTGTAGATCTGCTGAAGTTAGAAATTCAGTGATTAAAAAGATGAATTTTGCGAACTGCCAGCATTTGAATTTTATTTGAGAACACCACCATTTTTTCAGCTAGTATACAACTGGAAAACTCAAGGCCTTGCATATAACTGTGTCTCATACATAAATTGTCATGCTATTATTTTTAACTCTTTTCCTTCATACTTCATGTTCTTTCCCATTCTATCACTTTGATTTGTTTAATTTCTCCTTCTCCACCCCACTCTCATGGACTTACTTTACATTGTGCTGATGCAGATTTCACTGAAAGCAATGGAACTGCTGGAAGAAATTGATTTTATGTTTTTCTGTTATAATTATATTAGCAACTATGCAAATACTATATTATAATTTCCCTCAGTTTTGAATTGGCATTTGGAAAGTCTCAGGTGTCTCTTGCTGCTAACTGCTGATGCTAAGAATAGGCAGGGCTTTTTAGAATGGCATGGTAGAAAAATCTTGGCATCAGCATAAGTACACATTTAAAGTACATTTTCAAAAATGCAAGAAAATTGCAAGGCCTGATTCACCTTTCACTTATGCCAGTTTTAAAGTAGTAATATTCCACTGACATCAGTACAGTCCATCCTGATTTTTAATCTGATATAAGCAAGAGGAGGCTGAAGCTTGCAGTTTTTCCTTTTGTGGATGATTTTCCCTTTACCACCATCTATCTCTGGCCATGACAGACATTTTGCAGTTATTGTTCTTTAGTGGCTGAATCACAACTATTGCACACTATAATTTTTCAAGGGTCTTTTGCAAAGTTACAATTAAGAATCCCATATTTCTAGTCACCTTATGAAAATGTTCCACTACATTGATGGTTTCTTTTCTCTTCCTTTATTCCCATTTTGTTATACCAGATATAATCACATTTCTATAATGCTGGTATATAGAAAGGTTTTGTATAGCTTTAATTAGCAGAATTCAGATTTTCATGTAAATGACACTTCCCTGTCCCTTGAGTCATGATTACATCTTCAATTATCTGTACCACCTTAATCAGTTATGCTGGTGCTCTTTCTTACTGCCTATTGGGACCTTAAGAGTGGGGGCCTCCCATGCAATTGCACGTTTCTTAGTTTTCTTCTTTTTTAACATTAAACCACTTCACTTCTTGCCTTTCATTTTCTGCTCAGCACTAGTGACCACATCTAGACACCTTGATAGTAATGAGAATAGTTTGAAATTACAAACTCAATCCTTCTCTGCTGGCCTTTCTTTAGAGATATGCATAGATCAACTCTAATCTTGTTCTAATTCTTTTTTTCCCTTGGGACTTTTATATTTTGTCCTCCTTCAACAGTTAGCCTTTTCAAGGATTTAGTGTTTTGCCTTCATAGTAAGATTAGAAAATCTCACAGCTAATTACTCTCATTTCAGTTATCAACCAAACCACAATCTCTTGAGCAATGAGATGCAAAACTTGGAGTTGTTTCCACTTTGTGTTTAAATCTTCAGTATACATCTTGTTTTATGAAAGACCTACATTTTAACAGGGTAAAAGTGCTTTTTTTAAATCTGAGGTAACAAATGAATATCTGTAGACAGCCAGAACACAATAATACCCAAAGGCAATAATCAGTTATGGGCAGTCTAAACTGAACAGGTTTGATATCCTATTGTTTAATTCATTATATTCATTTAGGGCAAAAATCTGTTGTAGAATATTGGCACTTTCTTTCTGTTATGGTGATCATAGCCACATACTGAATCTATTTATAGTCCCTCTGGTATACTAAAATTCTGCTTAATAAATGAAAATGGATGACTTTTCTAGCCCTAAAAACCTCTTGATATTTTCAAGATGATTATAAAGGAGAACAGAGCTTTGATCATGATGGGAACCACTGGTTTAATGTAACTAATCTCTCCACAGCAACACCGCTGTATCTTCCACCGAGTAGCCCACCCAACAATATCCCATCAAATTGTCTTTATTCTTCTTCATCACCATTGTGATGTCTCTCTTCCTGTTTATCGCCCCTCCCTGGGTGTGATTCAAAGCTCACAGAGTCAGTGGCTTCCATTAAATTCAGTGGTCTTTGGAGCACTTTCATGGGGTGTCTTCTTTCCCTATCCTCACCCCTGTTGTTAATTTTGTCTTCATCCCTTCCTTTCTTTCTTATTTCTAATACCTTTATACTCTTTTCCACTGCTACTTTATTCAGTTCACTTCATATTTCTCTGCTGCTTGCTCACTCCCAGATGTTCTATGCCTCCTCTGTGTAATATAGTTAAAAACATTTATGGGAATGGAGTCATTATGATTCGTTTACATTAGGGCTGTCAAGCGATTAAAAAATTAATCGTGATTAATTGCACTGTTAAACAATAAGAGAATACCATTTATTTAAATAGTTTTGGATATTTTCTACATTTTCAAATATATTGATTTCAATTACAACACAGAATACAAAATATGCAATGTTCACTTTTTATTTATTTTTGATTACAAGTGTTTGCACTGTAAAGAACAAAATAAATTGTATTTTTCAGTTCACCTAATACAAGTACTGTAGTGCAATCTCTTTATCATGGAAGTTGAATTATGAAATGTAGAATTATGTACAAAAAACTACATTAAAAATAAAATAATGTAAAATTTTAGAGCCTGCAAGTCCACTCAGTTCTACTTCTTGTTCAGCCAATCACTCAGATAAACAGACTTGTTTGTATTTGCAGGAGATAATGCTGCCCGCTTCTTGTTTACAATGTCATCTGAAAGTGAGAACAGGTGTTCTCATGCCACTGCTGTAGCTGGCGTCACAAGATATTTACATGCCAGATGTGCTAAAGATTCATATGTCCCTTCATGCTTCAACCACCATTCCAGGGAACATGTGTCCATGTTGATGATGCCCGCTTCTTGTTTACAGTGTCACCTGAAAGTGAGAACAGGTGTTCTCATGGCACTGCTGTAGCTGGTGTCACAAGATAGTTACGTGCCAGATATTCTAAAGATTCATATGAACATACGTCCATGCTGCTGCTGCTGAGTTCTGCTCGATAACAATCCAAAGCGGTGCAGACAGATGCATGTTCATTTTCATTATCTGAGATGCCTCCAGTAGAAGGTTGGTTTTCCTTTTTGGTGGTTCGGGTTCTGTAGTTTCTGCATCAGAGTGTTGCTTTTTTAAGACTTCTGAAAACATGCTTGACACCTCGTCCCTCTCAGATTTTGGAAGGCATTTCAGATTCTTAAACCTTGGTTCCAGTGCTGTAGCTATCATTAGAAATCTCACATTGGTACCTTTTTTGAGTTTTGTCAGATCTGCAGTGAAAGTATTCTTAAAATGAACAACATGTGCTGGGTCATCATCCAAGACTTCTATAACAAGAAATACATGTCAGAATGTGGGTAAAACAAAGTAGGGGACATACAGTTTTTCCCCCAAGCAGTTCAGTCACAAATTTAATTAACGCATTATTTTTTAATGAGTGTCATCAGCATGGAAGCATGTCCTCTGTAATGGTGGCCGAAGCATGAAGGGGCATACAAATGTTTAGCATATCTGGCACGTAAATACTTTGCAATGTGGGCTACAAAAGTCCCATGCAAATGCCTGTTCTCACTTTCTGGCGACACTGTAATTAAGAAGCAGGCAGCATTATCTTTTGTAAATGTAAACAGACTTGTTTGTCTTAGTGATTGGCTGAACAAGAAGAAGGACTGATTGGACTTATAGGCTCTGAAGTTTTACGTTGTTTTGTTTTTGAGGGCAGTTATGCAACAACAACAAAATCTACATTTGTAAGTTGCACTTTCACGACAAAGAGATTGCACTACAGTACTTGTATGAGGTCAGTTGAAAAATACAATTTCTTTTATCATTTTTACAGTGCAAATATTTGTAATCAAAAGTAATATACACTTTGATTTCAGTTACAACACAGACTACAATATATTTGAAAATGTAGAAAAATATCCAAAATACTTAATTCATTTCAATTGGTATTCTATTGTTTAACAGTGCGATTAAACCTGCAATTAATTTTTTTGAGTTAATTGTGTGAGTTAACTGCAATTAATCAACAGCCCTAGTTTACATAAATATAAATTAGCATTAATATAGATTTAGTTATTACTAATTGATAGTACGCTATGTGTAGTAACAGAAAAACTTGTAGAAAGTCACGGAATGAATTTACAATCACTTTTTAAACATAACCATTGACCTCTGTAAATACTGGTTTTGATTTTGAAAATAATGTGAACTAGTCAGTATTATGGACTAATGATCATTTTTATAAACAAAGCTGTTTTGATTTTCAAAAGATGAAAAAAAATTGCAAACAACTTTGTTTTGTTCCTCTAACTGTAAATGTACCATGTCTTTTAACTAAATAAATGATTTGGATCTATTGCTTGAAATCTTGGCTCTGTTGAACTTAATGGCAAAACTTCTGCTAACATCAATGGGGTCAATATTTCAATCATTTTATTTACATTACATCTGAGAAAAAGTAAACTACTTTTCATGCAGGGATACTTTTTTTTTAAGATTGAGTATAAAATCTCAGAAATAGGTTTCTAATATAAAGCCTGGCACATGCTTATCTATGGCACCATTCTCAGGTAATGCAAAATAAGTATTGTAATTATGCCAGCACTATGTACAAATACCTACTGAAACCTATACATTACTTTCATTTTATGAAAAATGCAAATAATACAGCATATATTGTCTGGGCAAACAATTGTATATTGCTGAAAATCAAACATGACAGCAGACTGATTTAAACATGGCTTGGGTTTGGTGTGTATTGTATTGTTGAGGGGGGAACATATTTGTTTTCTGAAACCTATACAAAGCCAAGCTTTTGGTACCTTCTTCATGAAGATACAGTCTGGCTATGGACCAACGATGCATATCTGATTGAATAGCTCAGGGACATGCAAAAGGGAGGCAAGCAGGGGTACAGGGTTCCCCCTCCCCCAATAATCGGCACAGAACTCCTCCAGCCCCAGTGCCACGGCAGGGAGAGAAAGCGAGCTCCTCTGGCCCTGGCTGGAGGAGCTCTCTCTTTCTCCCCTCCGCGGCCCCAGGGCCAGAGGAGCTCTGTGACCCCACCACAGCCAAGTACTTGTGAATACATTTATTCAGAGGGCTCCACGGTGCATGGATTTTCGATGAAATGGTGAATGCACTGCTGTTTATTTCTATGCATATAATGTATGTGCGTGTGTTGATATGGTTTAATGCACATGGCCCATCAGGGTAATCCGCTGGCAGGCCATGAGACATTTTGTTTACGTTGACCATCCGCAGGCACGGCTCCCTGCAGCTCCCAGTGGCCAGGAATGGTGAACCACGGCCACTGGGAGCTGCGGGGGGCCACGCCTGCGGACGGTCAACGTAAACAAAATGTCTGACGGCCCGCCAACGGATTACCTTGATGGGCCGCGTGCCAAAGGTTGCCGAACCCGGGTTTAATGTGTATACTATATGTTTGTTTAACATGCCCCTCCAAAAATGGTCAAATTTAAATTCCTGCACATGCCCCTGGAATAGCCATACGGTCGTCGTCTTTTTTTTTTTTTTGAGGCACAGCGTGCTTTAACTATTTGCAGCTAGGCAAAAAGAATAAGGTTCATTTTCAGCCTTGTCATCCAGCAATAAAATGAAGGCAAAACTGGAGTAATGAAACCATCAGTCTTACAGCAAGCTGCTTTGAACATTCAAAGGCTGCCTCTGTGCTTCAGGTTCCTGCTGAGCCAATAAAGAGCCCTCTGAGGAATTTTCACACCTACCAACCAAATCTCAGCGTGCAGCTGTGTTATGGACTCTGGAAATAAACAAGTAATGGGAAACTCTAGAAGCTATCACCCAGTAAATTTGCCGTGATAAAATACAACTACTCGTATCAGTAAAAATCAGAACAGTATTCTTGTGGAGTGACATATTTTGAACATTCCAGAGTAGTTTTCTATTTGACTGCAAACTGGAGAATTCAGTGGTGTTTTGATGACTCCTTTCTTTACAATTAAAAGGTGTCTTGGGTGCTACAATAGCCTGAGGCCATAAAGAACCTTATTTTTATCATTTGGGAATGTTTACTAATGGCCCTATTCTGTACTACTTACACAGAGGGGAAAAATACCTCATGAAGTTCAATGCAGTTTTTGTCTGAATAAGGATAATAGGTCTATATGGAAGGAGAATATTGCTGAATTTTAAAGACTGCTTTTTATATTATCCAAAGTTGACTTCCAAAATCTACAGCATGTACCGATACCAGAGGTTCTCATGATTCAAGAAAATGTTAAAATAAACGCCCAATCCTGGCCCTGCTTCTGCCAGCTTTGTGCCACAAAGGAGCTGGAAAGCCAGTTGAGGATTCCAGGTTTACACTGTTATAAAGGTGTCCACACATAAAGTTGCACTGGTTTAACTAAATTGATTTGAAAACATACCTTAAGGGTATGTCTACACTATGGGATTAATCCGAATTTATATAATTCGAATTTTGGAAACAGATTGTATAAAGTCGAATGTATGCGGCCACACTAAGCACATTAATTTGGCGGTGTGCATCCATGTACCGGGGCTAGCGTCGATTTCCGGAGCGTTGCACTGTGGGTAGCTATCCCATAGTTCCCACAGTCTCCCCCGCCCATTGGAATTCTGAGTTGAGATCCAGTGCCTGATGGGGCAAAAAACATTGTTGCAGGTGGTTCTGGGTACAGCCTCACCCCTCCCTCCAAGAAAGCAACGGCAGACAACCATTTCGTGCCTTTTTTCCTGGGTGAACACTGCAGACTCCATACCATGGCAAGCATGGAGCCCGCTCAGCTCAAGACAGCAGTCATGAACATTGTAAACACCTCGCGTGTTCTCGTGCAGTTTATGCTGAACCAGGACCAGAAAAATGAGGCGAGGAGGCGACGGCGATGGCACTGCAGCGACAAGCGTGATGAGGACCTGGACATGGACATGGATACCCAGAATTCTCTCAAACCGCGGGCCCCGGTGCTTTGGAGATCATGTTGTTAATGGGGCAGGTTCTATCCGTTGAACGCCGATTCTGGGCCCGGGAAACAAGCACAGACTGGTGGGACCACATAGTGTTGCAGGTGTGAGATGATTCCCAGTGGCTGCGAAACTTTCGTATGCGTAAGGGCACTTTCATGGAACTTTATGACTTGCTGTCCCCTGCCCTGAAATGCCAGAATACCAAGATGAGAGCAGCCCTCACAGTTGAGAAGCGAGTGGCGATAGCCCTGTGGAAGCTTGCAACGTCAGACAGCTACCGGTCAATCGGGAATCAATTTGGAGTGGGCAAATCTACTGTGCTGTGATGCAAGTAGCCAAAGCAATCACTGAGGTGCTGCTACGAAAGGTATGTGCAGGTCATAGTGGATGTCTTTGCTGCAATGGGATTCCCTAACTGTGGTGGGGCGATAGATGGAACCCATATCGGAGCACCAGGGTACCCAGTACATAAACCGTAAGGGGTACTTTTCAATGGTGCTGCAAGCACTTGTGGATCACAAGGGACGTTTCACCAACATCAACGTGGGCTGGCCGGGAAGGGTTCATGATGCTCGCATCTTCAGGAACACTACTCTGGTTAAACGGCTGCAGCAAGGGACTTACTTCCCGGACCAGAAAATAACTGTTGGGGATGTTAAAATGCCAATAGTTATTCTTGGGGACCCAACCTACCCCTTAATGCCATGGCTCATGAAGTCATACACAGGCAGCCTGGACAGGAGTCAGGAGCTGTTCAACTACAGGCTGAGCAAGTGCAGAATGGTGGTAGAATGTGTATTTGGCCATTTAAAAGGTCGCTGGCAATGGTTACTGACTCGCTCAGACCTCAGCCAAACCAATATCCCCATTGTTATTTCTACTTGCTGTGTGCTGCACAATCTCTGTGAAAGTAAGGGGGAGACCTTTATGGCGGGGTGGGAGGCTGAGGCAAATTGCCTGGCTGCTGATTACGCGCAGCCAGACACCAGGGCGATTAGAAGAGCACACCAGGAAGCGCTGTGCATCAGAGAAGCTTTGAAAACCAGTTTCATGACTGTCCAGGCTACAGTGTGAAATTTCTGTTTGTTTCTCCTTCATGAAAACCCGCCCCCTTTATTGACTCATTCTCTATAAGGAACCCACCCTCCCCCTTCCCCCAGCTTGCTTTCAAAGGAAATAAAGTCACTATCGTTTAAAAATCATTTATTCTTTATTAATTGATTATAAAAAGAGGGAGAGAACCCGGGTGGGAGGAGGATCGTCGGGAAGGAAAAGGCCACTAAAAAAAGGTTAAAAAAAATGACAGCCTTTTGCTTGGGCTGTCCACTGGGGTGGAATGGGAGGGTGTACGGAGCCTCCCCCCCGCCCCCCGCGTTCTTACACGTCTGGGGGACGAGGCTATGAAACATGGTATGGGGGGAGAGAGGTTATACAGGGGCTGTAGCGGCACTCTGTTAGCCTGCTGCCATTCCTGAAGCTCCACCAGATGCCGGAGCATGTCTGTTTGCTCACGCAGCAGCCCCAATGTTGCATCCTGCCTCCTCTGATCTTCCTGCCGCCACCTCTCATCTCGAGCGTCCCTCCTGTCCTCACGTTGGTCCCTCCTGTCCTCATGTTCACTGGCTTCTTTCCTATACTTTGAAACTGTGTCCTTCCACTCATTCAGATGAGCTCTTTCACTTCAGGTGGATTCCATGATTTCTGCGAACATCTCGTCTCGCATCTTCTTTTTCCGATGCCTTATCTGAGATCGCCTTCAGGACGGAGGAGGGAGGCTTGAAGAATTTGCAGCTGCTGGAGGGAGGGAAAAAAGGATAGAATTTTTTTAAAAGTTACATTTTGCAGAACAATACTTATACTCTTTCACGGTGACCAACACTATTCACATTACATAGCACATGTGATTTCTGTGCAAGGTCACATTTTGCCTCTTAATATTGAGTGCATGTGGCTTTGCTGCTAGAGATCACAGACGCAGGTCCGGGCAACAGAATTCGGCTTGCATGCGGCCATGGTAAGCCATTGTCTTTCGGCTTCTGCGCTCTCCTTTCCCACATACCAAGCAAAGCCCGTTGAGTGCTGTGGTTTTCCTGTTAACCTTCAGCAGCAGAAAACAAATTAACCCCCCCCCCATCCAATTCTCTGGATGATCGCTTTATCCCTCCCCCCACCGCATGGCTGGTATCAGGGAAGATCCCTGAAGGAACCAAACTAACACCCCCCACCCTGCCATGAATTCTCTGGGATGATCGCTTTACCCCTCCCCTGCATGGCTGGTATCAGGGAAGATCCCAGCTAGCCAAACGCGAAAAGCTCTGGGCCAATTACCCCCCCCCGCGCTTGGCTAACTACAGGGAAGGATTTCCCCACAGGCAAACAGCCCAGTAGGAACGGCCACCTCTGTCCCCTTAATTAAATTCCCGTATTTCAACCACGTTACCATGAGCGATATCACTCTCCTGAGGATTACACAGCGAGATAAAGAACGGATGTTGCTTGAATGCCAGCAAACACCGGGACCATACGCTGCCTGGCTTTGTCATGCAATGATACCAGATTACTTGCTTCAAGCATGGCACGGTCAAGTGTCCTACCATGGAGGACGGAATAAGGCTGCACTGCCCAGAAACCTTGTGGCAAGGCTTTTGGAGTACCTCCAGGAGAGCTTCATGGAGATGTCCCTGGAGGATTTCCGCTCCATCCCCAGACATGTTAACTGACTTTTCCAATAGCTGTACTGGCCGCGAATGCATCCCAAGTCCTCAGGGCAAAGTAATCATTAAAAATGCTTGCTTTTAAAACAAGTTTTATATTTTAAAAGGTAAACTCACCTGAGGTCCCTTCCATGGGGTCGTGGTCTTGGATACTGGCTTGGGAGGGTTGGGAGGGTACTTCAGTCAGGCTGAGAAAAAAATCCTGGCTGTTGGGGAGAACGGAGTGCTGGGTGCTCTCCGCAAGCTCATCCTCATCCTCCTCTTCCCCGTCCGCAGAATCCTCAGGTGTAGCTGATGAGATTATCCCCGCCTCGGAATCCACAGTCAGAGGTGGGGTAGTGGTAGCAGCCCCCCCTAGAACTGCATGCAGCTCGGCGTAGAAGCAGCATGTCCGCGGCTCTGACCCGGAGCGACCGTTTGCCTCCTTTGTTTTTTGATAGGCTTGTCTGAGCTCCTTGACTTTCACACGGCACTGATCTGAGTCCCTATTGTGGCCTCTCTCCATCATGCCCTTGGAGATTTTTTCAAAAGTTTTGGCATTTCGTCTTTTTGCACGAAGTTCTGCTAGCACTGAATCCTCTCGTCATATAGCGATCAGATCCAGTACCTCCCGTATGGTCCATGCTGGTGCTCTTTTTCGCTTATCGGCCTGCATGGTTACCTGTGCTGATGAGCTATCTGTGGTCACCTGTGCTCTCCACGCTGGGCAAACAGGAAATAAAATTCAAATGTTCACGGGGCTTTTCCTATCTACCTGGCCAGTGCATCCGAGTTCAGATTGCTGTCCAGAGCTGTCACAATGATGCACTGTGGGATAGCTCCCGGAGGCCAATACCATCGAATTGTGGCCACACTAACCCTAATTCGAAATGACAATATCGATTTTGGCGCTACTCCGCTCGTTGGGGTGGAGTACAGAAATTGATTTTAAGAGCCCTTTATTTTGAAATAAATGGCTTCGTTGTGTGGACGGGTGCAGGGTTAATTCGATTTAACGCTGCTAAATCCGAATTAAAGTCATAGTGTAGACCAGGCCTTAGTTAAACCAGTGCAACTCTGTGTTTAGAGCAGGCCTTAGTTTTTGTCTATCAAGGTTTTTATACCACACTCATCTAGGTACTCGGATACCATGGTGATAAGCACTTTAGATAGATATCATGTAATTATACATGTTGCTTAGATACATTTTAAGAATTTTAAGGCCCCATCCTAGCAAACCTGGGGATCATCAAAGCACAAAGTAGTCTTAAGCAATGCCTCCTTTTTCTTGGCCTTGCTCCCAATACATCTTCTCTGCTGGGATTGGGAGGGAGGGGCACATAGAGCTGGTTATGCTGTCAATGCCACTTAGAGATTTTCCAACATTTATCTTGGTTTATCTTATGTCTGTAAATTTACAGGTGCAGGTTAAACTGATATTATAACCAGTTTTAAACGGATATGATTATCCATACACTGAGTCACACCAGTTTAAAAAAATTAGTTTGATGCAACTTCTGTGTGTAGACCTAGCCTTAGTGTGTTATGTATCAATTTGTTTACCATTTTGAATTTTGTCCAGAAGTAAACGAGGAGCAAGTGGAATATACCCATGCTGGTGTCTATTGCTTAAGAGGCAGGCTGTTGAATGATGAATACATTGTAGCTTTTGCGTTTGGTGTCCACTTACACCCCCAAGCAGCGTGAATTGCACTTTTCTAACATGGAAGTAATTATGGCATGGCTGACAGTGGCAAGGTCCTTCTTAGAGAAGAAAGGGGATAGTATTTTTTTGGAGAGCCAGAGGTGGTAGAAATTCTTTGTATATTTGGTGAAGGCAGTGGATTGATTCCTCTGGTTATGACATGGAAAGAACCAGGACTGTTGACGTGTGGCCACCAGAGAAGATTGGTTATTGTTTTGTTTTAAAATGTAATGGAACAGTCTGCTTTTTTGGAAAAATGAGGTATCTGCATCCAGCAACTATATTCTCTGAGTATTCAGAGCCTACTTTGCAAGTACTTTGAATGCAGAATTTTCATTGCAGTCAATGGGAACTCCATGAATGGAGGCTTACAGAATGAGACCATTATAGGTACTTTTCAGTTACTATTCAGACAAGGCCCCATAGGGATGCCATGAAGGGGAAAAAATCTGAGAAACCTAATGTGGAATTAAAAATAATTTTAATCTCATCTGGGACCACAGACAACTAAAATGCTATAATCATAATCCTGTGGTTATTGCATGACATCACGTACAGGTCAGAGTTGTGGTTGTTTTGGTGCCTTAATTGTGCATTTCTTATATTAACATGTTTGGAGTTCTTAACTGTAAATTTAACTCTGAAGTTTCTGGTTTATAATAGTTGGTTTGGGGATAATTACTACATCCATCTGATGGATTTTACCCAATATGCTACATACTCACGACCTTCATTCTACCTTTCTCTCAGAAACAGAATACTAGAAATGAACATATTATCCAGTGCTTCACGCATGAAAAATATACACATGTAAACAACCTCTGTCCTGTTTCCTAGCGATAGCTAAATGAATTAGTAATGGGAAAATAAAACTGTATTTCATAATACATTATCACATTGAAACAAGGGTAAAAGCATGAGGCGTAACAGCAGTGAATTTAGTACTAGCAGCAAGCCACAAGAAATGCTGCCAATACACCTTCCCCATAAAAGAATCTTCAGCATTGGTAAAACCACTGAGTGGTATTGGCTCCAGACCCAAACTTATGGCTGAATGTTGAAGTGACCTGGATATTGAAATGATAGAACATTAGAACTATGTAGCTAAATTTTACCCATTTCTGTAGTTCAGTATTGGCACTCTGATTACACAAGCTACATATATCTTCATGAAAGATATTTAAAACCTCTTATTTACATATAAATAAAAAGATAATGGATGTGCTTATAATATTATGTGGTTCTAAAACTTTTATCAGCATGAATTAATCTGGGTTTTATCATCATGTATTTGGCATGCATCATAATGGTGAAACCATAAGTCAGTCATGCAGGAAATCCTAAATTAATATACTGTACCAATAAAACCGTTATAGTATACCGCAACATGCCATAATGTATTCTTTTGACACTGCATAAAACAGGAAATCTATTTTAGTAATGTTTAAGAGATTTTTTAAATGTCGTTTTTTATTGGAAATATTTTTTGTTTCTTTCTGCTTGTGAAGCCAGGTGCCTTAATAACCATGAGTCCAACTGCAGAGGGCTCAGAGGTAGTAAAGATATCTAAAAATGACCAAAAATTAGCTTTTTTTAATCTAAAATCAGAAATTGAAAGTTTATCCCTAGCCCTACAAAGATGAGAAGCAAATTCTAAGTCCCATTAAAAAAGAAGTAATATTTCTTTTTCTGTGGTATAATGCTCCCATTTCTAGCCCTGCAGAGTCATGAGATATTGAATTTCAAACATTAGGCACTTAGTTTTGAAAATATAGGCATATAGTTTTAATATGAATCTGAGATGGCTGCCACAAACTTCATTCTCAAAAAGCCCTCATTTCCTCTCTGGTTAACAGGGCCGGCTCCAGGCACCAGCCCTACAAGCATGTGCTTGGGGCAGCACCTGGAGTGGGGGGGCGCTCACCCGGGGAGAGTGGTGCCGCGGCCGGGCTCACCGCCCTCCCCCCAGCGCTCCGGCCGGCCGGGAAGAGCGGGGCTGCCCTCCTCCCGGCGCTCTAGCCGGTCGGGGAGAGCGGGGCTGCGGCCGGGCTCGCCGCCCTCCCTCGGTGTTCCGGCAGGCCGGGGAGAGCAGGGCTGCCGCCGGGCTCGCCGCCCTCCCCGCAGCGCTCCAGCTGGCCGGGAAGAGCGGGGCCGCCCTCCCCCGGTACTCTGGCCAGTCAGGGAGAGCGGGGCCGCGGCCGGGCTCTCCACCCTCCTCCCTGCGCTCCGGCCAGCCGGGGAGAGCGGGGCCGTGGCTGGGCTCGGCGCCCTCCCCTGCCGCGCTCCCCGCCGGGGGCTGGGGGCGGCGGGAAGCTTTTTTGCCTGGGGCGGCAAAAAAGCCAGAGCCGGCCTTGCTGGTTAATGACTATCTCTTCCAGTTTTATGTTATATACACATATGTACTATTTACTTTATGACTTTGCATCATTAGTACAGTGTTTAATCTGAACAAGATTTGTCTTCTCAACAGTCTCTTTTTGCCACTTCCATTATACTGTTTTCCACTGTTCTCTGACCTCAGCTGCCAATATGTTTTTATCAAACTGAGTTTTACCAACACCATCATACATGCTAACTTTACATACTGTTTTTTGTGACACTAAATACAAAAGCCTTCTTGAAGTCCAGGTTGATTATGTCATCTGTTTCAATTCTGTCAATTTCTTTTGTCAGTCACATTAAGAAATTAATCCGATTAATTCAGCCTGACCTTCCTTTTAAAATGTCAATATTTCGTTCTTTAACCAGTCTGCCTCTTTCCAAGTATTATCCTATCTTTTCCCTGATCCATGACTGTAGAGTCTCTCAGTTCTGAGGTCAGTCCTTTTATGTATGCAGCTACTCAGTTATGTCTTTGACCTTTCTGAAACACGGTGGTCAATTTATCCTCCCTTTAAGTCTTGTAGAATTCAAGGACTACTTTTCTCCCAAACCTACGTCAGCCAGATATTTTAGAAATGGAAATATATAGGCACAATTTGGAGTTTTAAGTCTTTAATTTAAAAAATGTCACATTCTGCACTACATTTTACTGTGTATTGTATTTCTAATTAATCATGTGTCTCTTTTTGCAGTAAGTAATATTCTTCTTAAAAAGAGTTCCCGCATCATTAGATTGATAAACCTGTATAACTATTGTCTATTTAAGTTATGGAGTCTGCTATGTAGGGCCTGCAAGGGACTGTTTATGTACAGTATCTCTATATACAGACCTTTTTTGTCTGTGTTGGTAGAAGGAGCTGAAAGAATCTGACATAATCTTCCAAAGAAAACATCTGCTTTTAAATATATTTGTTTGGATTCCAGTAAGCACACCTAGCACATGCATAATTAGCTTAAACTACAGAGTTGCCTATTGAGAAGATGTGTTTATCTAAATAAGTTATGCATATTTCATAAAGAGAAAATAGGGAGAGTGTTTGGTAATTTCTTAAAAAATTCACAAGTTTAGATTTAAAATATGCTTTTGTAGTGTAAACCATGAATTTTTTAATTTTTAAAAAACGAAGTGCTGAGAGGAAGTTTTGTAACGTATTTAATCATTTTAGTATATTTAACGTGATATTTTCTAAACTTGGCTTTAATCTAGAGATCATTTAAAAAAATCTTATGAGCACTGAAAATGTTTTAGCAACTGATAGCATGTGGAAAGATAATGTATGCATTTAGTTTTAAATGTTCTACTTTTACCATTTTTGTATTACCGGTACATATATTTTCTTTAATGTATATAGTAAATCTTCTTCTGTATGTTAGTAAGATAAGAACTGTCCTTAGTTCAGACCTCATGTTATAATACCTGAAGACCTGATTAGCTAAAAAGACATTGTGGTGTCTGACCATTTATTTCAGCCTAGGCAGTACCATCCAAAGAGACAAGAAGAGATGGAGATTTCCCCCTACTCACGCCATGCCACATGATTGAAATGAGCCAGAAATTCTTATACAGCTGTGGAATATTCAAAAATGAATCCCTACTAGTACTGGATTACTAGTCACACGTACCTTCAGCATTAAATTCATATTTCTTAGGTGTTGAGATAGTCACAGCTGGGAATAAAGTCTTTAACACAGCACTCTGAACCAAATTCAGACCTGGTGTAAAAGTGCAGATCTCACAATGCCTATGGGAATTGGGCCTGGGTTGAAATTGATACTTCATGATTTCTAGGCCATTTACATTGGTTCCTACTGTCTGGGTGAAATGTTAGATCACATCTTTCTAATTGTTAGAAAGATGTGATCTAACAAGTGCTCCTGTGCATCACACTAAACTTCGGTTTATTCAGCACTGCTCCCCTAAAGCCAATCTCCCCACTTACTCTCCCAATTTCAATCAAATTATGCCTTGTGGCATTTGGTTATTTTGATATTAACCCTCAAAATTTCATTGTTTCTTATATTTTTGTATTGAAAATATAATTGCACTGTAGGACAAAGTATTGGGAAAGAGCACTAATGGTGTGGACACCAGGGAGACAGCTTTGGTTATTGGAAACTAGGAGGTAGTTGAGACTTTACGTACTGGGGAGAGGATGCATCTTATCTTTCCTTCTAAAGGGCACATCAAGTGGGGTCCCACAGGGATCAGTTCAGGGGCCCGTTCTATTCAATATCTTCATCAATGATTTAGATAATGGCATAGAGGCACTTATAAAGTTGGCAGAGGATACCAAGTTAATGGGAGTTGCAAGTGCTTTGGAGAATAGGATTAAAATTCAAAATGATCTGGACAAACTGGAGAAATGGTCTGAAGTAAATGAGCTGAAATTCAATCAGGACAAATGCAAAGTACTCCATTTAGGAAGGAATAATCAGTTGCACACATTCAAAATGGGAAATGACTGCCTAGGAAGTAGTACTGTGGACAGGGATCTGGGGTTATATAGATCACAAGCTAAATACAAATTAACAGTGTAACCCTGTTGCAAAAAAAAGCAAATATAATTCTGGGATGTATTAGCAAGGGTGTTGTAAGCAATACATGGCAAATAATTCTTCCGCTGTACTCCTTGCTGATTAGGCCTCAGCTGGAGTATTGTGTCCAGTTCTGGGTGCATTTCAGGAAAGATGTGGACAAATTGGAGAAAGTCCAGAGAAGAGCAACAAAAAATGATTAAATGTCTAGAAAACATGACCTATGAGGGAAAATAGAAAAAAAATTGGGTTTGTTTAGTCTGGAGAAGAGAAGACTGAGAGGGGACATAACAGTTTTCAAGTACATAAAAGGTTGTTACAAAGAGGAGGGAAGTAAATTGTTCTCATTAACCTCCGAGGCTAGGACAAAAAGCAGTGGGCTTAAATTGCAGCAAGGATGGTTTAGGTTGGACATTAGGAAAAACTTCCTGTCAGGTTAGTTAAGCACTGGAATAAATTGCCTAGGGAGATTGTGGAATCTCCGTCATTGGAGATTTTTAAGAGCAGGTTAGATAAACACCTGTCAGGGATGGTCTAGATAATACTTATGAGCACAGGAGACTGGAGTAGATGACCTCTCGAGACCCCTTCCAGTTTCTGGTTTCTACAATTCTGATATTTCACCTTTTAGGTAAGGGTGAAAGTGATCTTGAATTTGTGCGGAGAAGGGTTTGAATTCCTCATTCCCCACACCACCAAGGCACTAACTGCCCCAGTTCACCCAGTGTCTACAATTAACCCACCAATACACACACAGTATGACTGTCAGAGTTGCTGAGCATCCACCACCTCCTGCTGAAGTTCAATGGGCATCCCAGATGCCCAGCATATCTTAGAAATCAGGCCTGTTAGGTTAATGTTTCAGCTAAAATAATCAGCAGTGAAATAGATCAATGTTAACATTTAGGGTGGGATTTTCAAAAGTGCTCTAATTCCATTCCCACTGATTTTGGATTATCTTTTGTTTAATGTTCTGCCATAGGTGTTTACTTTGTTATGGATTGCTGACTGGATGGTGCACCACTTCTGGAAAAAAGGAAAAGATCCTGACAGTTTTTCTATCCCTTACCTTACTGCGTTGGGAGATCTGCTTGGAACTGCCTTATTAGCTATGAGTTTTCACTTTCTGTGGCTCATTGGTGATAGAGATGGGGATGTTGGAGACTAATCATTCAGATGGACATATTGTTCCCAGTAGATTCAGAAGAAAAATAGGAGAAAACTGCTTACCATTCCACTTGAAGGATTTCAAAACAATTGTTCAATTTAGTATGGGTAATTCAGTTGGCACAGATTTTAAATGGCCTTAATATTTTTTAATGAAAGGTGGAACAGGAAGGATTTTATCTGACTTTTACCCTGAAAGTGAGGACTGTTACCACTTGAAAACATCTGACCAGATACAATGAAATGTAGGCTGATTGTTTGACAGGTGTTTTGTATTAGGAAAAAAATGGAGCGTTTAAAAAAGGAAAATCATGGGATATCATATAAATCAGAGCTTTCTTTAATTGACAATAAATGAACAGTGAAGAAGGGAGATGAAAACAGATCAGTGGCTTATCATGTCTCTTTTAGCCCTCACAAATTGGGTATATATTTCAAATCACAATGCACAAAGGGTTCATTGAGTCAAAATAATTTCCTTCTCACAGACACAACTACTTAATTGATTATGTGTCTTTGCCATTTTTAGGATTTCTCCAGTTGACACAGGCTGTACATCAAGAATAATAATTATTGTAATGATTTGGGCCCTAATCCTTCAAACATTTTGACACATGCTTAACTTTACGCACATCAGAGGAACTACTTGCATGTACTGTTACGCTCTTTGAGAAGTATTTGCATGATTGGGCCCTACCACAGTGTAGCAAGAGAACTGCAACCTACTTCTTTTGCCCTTGGTATCTATCTAAATCAATGATGTAAGCTAGGGGTTCTCAAACTTCATTGCACCATCACACTCTTCTGACAACAAAAATTACAACACGACCCCAGGAGGGGGGACTGAAGCCTGAGCCCACCTGAGCTGCCTTGGGTGGAGGGGCCAATTCCAAAGCCTGCTGAGGCCAAAACTGAATCCCAAGGGCTTCTGCCCCAGGCGGGGGGGCCTGTAACCTGAGCCCTGCCACCCAGGGCTTGGGCTTTGACCCCAGGTGGTGGTCAGGGGTGGTCCTAGCTTTTTTGCCACCCCAAGCATCGCAGGCAGGCGGCTTTCGGCAGCATGTCTGCGGGAGGTCCCCGGTCCTGCGGATTCGGCAGCATGCCTGCGGGAGGTCCGCCGGTCCTGCGGATTCGGCATACCCGCCGCCGAATTGCCGCCAAATCTGTGGGACCGGGGACCTCCCGCAGGCGTGCCGCCGCCGAATTGCCGCCAGACCTGGGACCTCCCGCAGGTGTGCCGCCAAAGGCTGCCTGATTGCCGCCCTCACAGGGACCAGCAAGGCGCCCCCCGCGGCTTGCCGCCCCAGGCATGTGCTTGGAGCGCTGGTGCCTGGAGCCGCCACTGGTGGTGGGACTTGGGCTTTGACTGGCCAGTGGGGCTCAGGCTTTGGCTTTGACCCCGAGCCCCAGCAATTCTAATGCCAGCCCTGGTGACCCCATTAAAACAGGGTCGTGACCACCTTGGGGTCCTGACCCACAGTTTGAGAACCGCTGGTATAAGCAAACACATTTAGCATGATGCTGCACTGATCTATATTAAGGAGGATAAGCTAGAATGAAGCTAGTTTTCTGTTGAAAAATGTACTTTTAGTTGGCAACTGGAGAGGCTTCTAGTATTAATATTAAAAGTACTGTCATGGCATTGACATTTATTATGTACTTTAAGGTTGTGTCATTGTTCCCATTATAATAATCCGTTTTCAAGTGTTTCGGTTGTAAATATTTACCCCTGATCAAAACTTGGGGCGTATAAGATTGTGTTGCTTCTTAGACTTTTTTAAAATTTATTTGGACTATTTGAAAGTTTATGTAAACTTTTAAAAATATAGGGCCAGATGTGCCATCAACTTTTAAGCAGAAATCACCATTGTTGTTAATAAGGATTTCTGTTTAAAAGCTGTGGCAGAATATGGCCTATAGAGAAAGAAATTACTGGCTGAATGCTTTCTTATATTTGTTTAACTCAAAGCTTAAAACATGAAGTTTGGCAAGTGATTAGTCTAATTAGTAATTTGAAAAAATATATTAAATTGTACAGATATATTTTGAAAATTGGCTACAATTCATGCACAGCAAATGTTTCTAAAATTTAAAAATCATGGTGGACATCCTAAATACATAATTGCATGAATCATTCTGGTTAATTGTGTAAATACGATAACCAAAAATTTCAAATTTGGAGACTTAAAATTAGACACCTGAATCCATATTAGACTCCCAAATTAGACTCCTAAGTCAGCGTGTATCTTTATCCTGCAAACATTTGTGTGTGTGATTTTATGCATATGAGCAGTCTCTCTGAATTTAATGGGACTACTCAAATTCATAAAGTTACATTTGCGCATAAGTTTTTACAGAATTGGGGCATTAGACACTTAAAAAGTTGGCCTGACTTGCAAAGAGCTGCTGAGCATCTTCATCTCCATGGAAAAAACAGGGTGTTTGCAAGTCCAAAAATAAAGCTAGATGTGGATTTAGATGCCTAACTTTAGGCACCCTCATTTGAAAATTTTTACTTGAGCTTTTTCTTAAAATTATGACTACCTAGTTGACAGATTGGAAAGGATCATAAACCTGTTATGTCTTCTACGTATGTGAGGTAAAGATGACTATCACTTTAAGTTCCCTGACTTTTGATAGTTTTGTATTAATGTTATTTAAATTAGTTTATTGTAATGTAAATTGTGAGAAATATTCTAAATTGTTTAAAAACGGGATGGTTATAATTCACTTTTTGTTTGACTTCTTTAAAATGCTGTTTTTATTCTGTGCTATAGACCTAGAAATAATTACAGAATTTAATTCTGGTGGAACCAGAACCTTGTTGAACTACATTGTCATGGCAAACTTTTTTATTGGAGGAATTTCTGGATTTTAAAATCCTAATAAATGAACTGCAAAGCTCTTTAAACAATAAAACATAGTTTCTTCACTGCATTGAAATACCTGAGTGAACAGTACTTATATAATGTATGTTTGTATTGTAGTATTTGTTGTTTGCTGATGGTAGCACCCTTGCTGTACTAAGTGTTTTCCAGACAAACAAGAAGGAGTGATCCCTGCCCTGAAGAGTACACAATCTAGGGAGACGCAGAGAAGGTATGTGTACACTGTAGCAGGGAGCGAGCTTCCCAGTCTGGGGAGACAGCCCTGTGGCTAAAAACAGCAGTGTAAGCATTGGGGGTTGGGTGTCCAGGTCAGAAGCAGTGAATGGACTTGGGGGGAGGGGAGCTGTGGAAGCAAAGAAGGTAGAGGAACTCGAGCATTAAGGCAATGAACAGGGAAACTAGAGGGATGTGAAGCGGAACTGAGAAACAGAGGAAGACTAGATATATTGAGGGAGAGAGGGGAGGATATTGGGGTGACAGAGCAACATGAGTATCTTGTGGAGGTAGTGCGTGTAAGGTCCAGAGAGACATTAGGTGAGGCAGTGCCAGGGAGCAACAAAGTCCTTGCTGTAACAAACAGAAGGCAGATATTTGCAGAAGAAGAAAAGTCTGGGGGAATAAATGGTGGGACCCACTGCACTGTT
The DNA here is from genome assembly GCF_013100865.1 of Trachemys scripta elegans. Lineage (NCBI taxonomy): Eukaryota > Metazoa > Chordata > Testudines > Emydidae > Trachemys > Trachemys scripta. The sequence goes on from NC_048298.1 coordinate 97,171,546, forward strand.
TTCAAGAAAGGAAAAGGGAATGGTCTTGGAAGGGAAGACAGATGGAGGAGGAGAGAATGAGGGCCCTGGGGGGAGAGGGAGTGGGGGATTTGGAGGGAGCATGAAGGGTATAGGGTGAGATAGTAAGGGGGGATAGATGAGTGAGGGAAAATGAGGGCTTTAGGGGAAAGGGAGGGGAGAGTGAAGCATTAAGAGAGGTTTGTGCTGAGAGGGAGGAAAAGTTGGAGATCTGGGAGCAAGAGAGGGGGAGGACATGATTGTGGTGAATGGGAAGATTTATGAACCTGGTGGGGTGGGTTAAAACAATATATAGTGTGGGGGCCTGAGGCAAGCTTGTGGTAGTTTTCAGAAAGAATCTTTATCCCCATACGCTGCTGCATGGGAGCAGTATGGAAGAAGAAACAAAGGAGTTGTCAGGGTCCATACCAGGGGTAGGCAACCTATGGTACATGTGCCAAAGGCGGCACGCGAGCTGATTTTCAGTGGCACTCACGCTGCCTGGGTCCTGGCCACCGGTCCGGGGGGCTCTGCATTTTAATTTAATTTTAAATGAAGCTTCTTAAACATTTTAAAACCCTTATTTACTTTACATTCAACAATAGTTTAGTTATATATTATAGACTTATAGAAAGAGACCTTCTAAAAACGTTAAAATGTATGATTGGCACGCGAAACCTTAAATTAGAGTGAATAAATGAAGACTTGGCACACCACTTCTGAAAGGTTTCTGACCCCTGGTCCTTACCATCCTTCAGCCACACAGGAACCATACGCATGAGGTCCAATTTTGATTCTGGCATTGTTGAATTCAGTGGTAGGAAACTGACAGCTCTGCAGTACCCCACGATTACAGGCCCAATTGGCCACTCACTAAGCTGCTGTGAGGGAACACAGCCACTGGGTCCACAGGTGTTTTAGGCTTTCTGAGCCTGAATGGAGCACACCCATTGCCCCGCACTGGGGATCAATGGGCACAATCTAGGGGTATAGACATTGTCTAGCACCCTTTCCTGAAGTCTGGAACCCACTGTCCTGCTGCCTAGTCTCTGGGCTAAGTGTTGGCCCTTCAGACTCTCCCATGTCTTACACACACCCTCTTTTGGAATCCCATTGAAGGTGAACTCTCTCAGGGCTGGTCTACACTGTGTGGGGAGAAATTGATCTAAGATACACAACTTCAGCTACGCGAATAGCGTAGCTGAAGTTGAAGTATCTAAGATCGAATTACCTGGGGTCCACATGGCGCAGGATCGACGGCCACGGCTCCCCCGTCGACTGCGCTACCGCCGCTCACTCTGGTGCAGTTCCGGAATCGACGGTGAGTGTGTTCGGGGATCGATATATCGCGTCTTAACGAGACGCGATATATCGATCCCAGATAAATCGATTGCTACCTGCCGATACAGCGGGTAGTGAAGATGTACCCTCAGAAGGCATGTGGCAGTTGCAGCATATAGCACAAAAATGCTTTGCATCAGCTGCGAACACCATTGCTCTTTTACTTAACAGATAAAACAGATGACTACAGATTGTTTAGAAAGCAATAAACATCCTAATACATGCCCTTCACTTGCTCACGCTTCCCTGGTGGGACCATCTGGATTCAGGTGCCTCATCTGGCTTTTAGGTGCTGGATTGTTCTCCCTCATCTTGAACTGGAGAAAAACAGCCAGGGAAGACCCAAATAGAGCAGCTCCAGTCCTGTAATCTTCCAGAGATTGCTGGATCAGCTTTCCCAGGGGATCAGAGACCTCCAGTAGGTGACTTTGTTGCCAGGTGACTTCTCCTCTGATAAACCAGTTCAGGATGGGAGTCAGTCAATTGTTCAGATCTGTCCCATTTCAATGGGAGAGCAATCCAGATTTAACAACCTGCTATTGTCTGTCCTGTACCACTACCCTGTTGGAATTGCAGGCCAGTATGGTGGGAAACAGCCATTAAAGAAGGCCCAAAGGCTACACATTCAATTTGTAACTTGGTAAAGATATATTCAGAGAGTTCATAATCTCACGCAATTCATAAATTGAACAGACATGTTCCATAAATCATCACACAACAAACTTTTTGTTAAACCACAGCCCAATAATAGTCATACTTTTTTAAAAAGTAAGATTTTTTAAATATAATTTAATATGGGTCTCTTTCCCGCAACTATTCGCCTCCCAGCCATATCTCCTACCTCACCTCTTTCTCTCGCCTGACCTGCAGAAGACACTTTGCTGTAACTCCATTTGCCTGTCCTTTTTCCTCTTTCATTCTAGTGGCCACGTACATAGATAGGACTGCTTTGCTCTTGGTAGATGCTGCAGGTCACTCTAGGTTGGTAGAGGATTGAGCATTTCATGAATGCCTAGAGAATTGTGGAGAGCCCTGTATACTTTATGGCTACACATGTACTCTGTTAAGTAAAGGTACACAGATCTTTTATTTTCTAGTTTTAGTTTATTTTGCAAAAGGAAAATTTAAAAAGTGGGATATTTCCCCCCTTCAAGTTACTTTCCTGTTGGTTTCTGCAATTCCCCTGCACTACTTGAAGTCACAGCTATTTGAAACTGCAGAGATCGCTGTCCTAGCAGGTTGAAGTGGTATTATCAGTAGTAAGCCTCAGTCAAACAAGTGAGTCCCCCCTGGTTTTCTTTTTCATAAGGCAGTAGATTCCCCTTCCAGGTGTCTGTATTTATTCAGACTTTACTGACTCAGCTAAAACCCAGTATCAGTCAGCCATACATTTTACTCCAACAGCTAAATCAATAAACCAAATGAGATGAAATTTTGTTTCAGTATCCTCCTGGTCAAGCTATTTTTTTAAATTCAAATGAACTTTCATTTCCAGTCTTTCATATCCACTGATCATGTTATCAGGACCTATTTGTTTCTGCTGACAGGGTCAGAAGCACAGCTGCCCACTCTCAGCCTAATAAACCTGGGATGGGAGGAACACAGCTGTATTTCCTTAACCACTCCCAGTGGCCTGCACATTTTCTGTAGTTCTAAGTTATTCTTAGTTTAAAAAATAGGTGGATGGGTGCTGAACTGATGTGAGTATCACTTGGAGCTTTGAAAGGGCTGAACTCTGCTGTCACACAACAGAATCTTGAACTCTGATAATCTTGGTAAGTAAAGGGAAAATATTTTGTTTTTCAATGTATTTATAGTTTTACATACAAAATTAAAATCAAAACTAGGTTATTATGGGGGGGGGGGGGTTACTTCTTTAAAAAGCTTATCCTTAAATACTTTTCAGGAATTGAATTGCTATTGTTTACCTTATGGTAACAGTGTTAACTTTGTAATCATCTTGTTAGGGCATTTCCATGTATTGTGCTACATTGAGACAGATTTTATGTTTTGACTTAGTTGGAACAGCCATCTTCTTTTGCTATCCTAGGTATGGGCTTTGTTTTTACTTTATGATGTTTTGTTTTATTATATTCCCCTTATTTTCTCTTCCAAATTGATAATAAAATTGTCCCATCTTTTGAAGTTAGAGTATTTAAAAATATGAAAAAAGTGATTTTTCTTGCTTTCATGTCACGTCACTACCTAGAACAAGCTGAATCTCTACTACGAGGATTAAAACTACCACCATAGTGGAGCTTTGTAGGCTTGGGGCCCAAAATGGTAGCCAGTTTCTCAATTTAGGTGTATGTATTGGTTAATCTAAATCCTGAAAATACTTGTATTAACTTAAATTAAATAAATAGGCTAAAAGTGTTAATGTAGTCCTGTCCATGGTCACTGTCCAAAATTCAACAGTGTTAAAGGTCCAGGGATTTGTATACAGAGATCCCAGCTATGGCAAGCACACCATTAAAAATCCTTTTTACCTTTTATTAAGATACAAAAGAAGGAAAAACAGTTAAAACATTTGAAATGTAAAGCATTAAGTAAGCCTTTTATTTTAACATCTTTTATTCCCTTTCCCTTTTTAGAAGGAAGAAATTCTTGTTTTACAGTCCTTCACATGGAATCAAAGATAGTAATAACTGTCCTTTCGGGTAAAAGACAATAAGTTAGTTGTTGTGAGCTGGAGCTGTTGCTGCCGCTGTTAAGGTCCGATCTTGCTTCATCTGAGGTGGTGTTTCTGTTCAGCTGGAGCTGGTAAGGGTGGTGATTTTATCTGGATCCCTCTCTCTGGCCTGGTCTGGTCAGGACATCTCTCAGGATGACAGAGGCCCAGGGTCTCAGAAAACAGTGGGAGTGGCAGCAATGGTGATGAAGCTCGCTCCAGTAGCTTTAGTCAGTTCTTCCCTTCTTTATCCCCAAAGTCTCTTTAAGAACCCCAAAAGGGAGTGATGGATGGAATATCCCATTCCCTCATTATTTTGTCCACGAATTATGCGTAGTATCTGACACACCAATTTTGGTTCATTTATTTCCGGTCCCACATCTTCTGTTTTTATCAACCATGATTTCCATATAGTCCTTGAACCATATCAGTAGGCCCTTTTTGCTTAGACTAATGCAGTTTGTCTGTCTCCTTTCCCCATCAAGATTTGTAAGGTATTGTGGCGCTTTATGGACTTTCACATACTTTGTACAGTTGAGCTCACAATTAGAGTAAATTTGTATCACAACAGATAGTAACTGGTTCACTATACTTAACATTTTAAAATACAGCATCTGGATGCATACTTAGGAGAACTCTGAAATGGAGTATTTAAAACACCTTGTTATAAAGAAAAATTGCTCTTACAAAGAAGAGAGCATGTCAGTGGAGGTAGGAAAAATTGATATAGCCCCTTAATTATTGAATGACTATATGGGTCAAAAACTACAGCAGTGGTTTTAGAAAACAGCAAGTGCTATATATTTGTTAGTAATGCAAACTCTCTGGTGAAATGACTGCTTCTTTTTGCTGGTGTTATGTAACTGATAATGTTTTTCATTTTTTTATAAATGAGATTGAATATTTTAATTTCTAATCAAAACTAGTGTTTGCTCTCCAAGTGTCCTTTTCATTAGCAGTTACCCATACATGTTCAGAAAGCTATAAATCACTCTTCTGCATTTATAAGTGGTGGGTACAAGATTTTAATCAGAATTGGTGCATTTCAGCATGAAGGGCTCTTACCTAATACTCATGGAGATCTTTTCATTGATTTTAATGGGTGTTGGATCAGTCCAGTACTGTTCTGCACTGATGTTCTACTGTAAGATAAAAGTACAAAATACACTATTAAGGTAAAAAAAACAGGAGTACTTGTGGCACCTTAGAGACTAACAAATTTATTAGAGCATAAGCTTTCGTGGACTACAGCCCACATGGTCCACGAAAGCTTATGCTCTAATAAATTTGTTAGTCTCTAAGGTGCCACAAGTACTCCTGTTCTTTTTGCGGATACAGACTAACACGGCTGCTACTCTGAAAACTATTAAGATAATCACAGTTGTAGCACCAGATACAAGTGCAGTATGTGTAGGGGTATCTAAAATTCTGGATGAGTGTTCAAGATCTACAAAGGGGGCAGTGGAGACCAAAAGGGTGAACATAGGACAGAACTGGGTGGAGTTTAGATGCTCTGCAATAGGGAATTTCACTTCCGCTTTCACTTTACATCCTGCTGGCGGTCTCCTTTGTATGGAGGGGGGTGGAGTTTAGAATACACTGTACTTATGCCCCTTTTTGTGAATTTGGTCTTGTACTTGAAAATTAGTTCCTCCTTTATTTAACTTGCCCAAATCTATGTTCATATGTTTTTGGTGGTGGTTTCATAGGGTGGGGGATATCCTCTGCAAGTGTTAATGGCACCAAGAACCTACAGTGATCCAGAGAGTTCAGAAAAATATTTTGCTTGGGAAATTGTTTTTTATTTAATAATGTTTTTGCTAGTGAAATGGGATCTTGAATGACATTCTTGGTAGATATGTAAGGTAGTAACTGACTTTCCAATCTTTGTCTTGAAAAATTATAGATATTTGTATTTTAAGTGCTGCACCACACATTCTGTTGTTGATCTGGGATCTTAAACAATTTTTGTCTATTGCAACATCTTTTCAGTCTGTACTTGTATATTTTTTGTATACATATCCTAACTACTTGAGCCAAAACATGCAAACTGTCATGTGTCTTTAATAGAATTGAAAATCTAAAATGTTTAAATAATCTGGAGGTATTAGATGTCCCAAATGAGTGTGTACTTGGGAGGCAATCTGACTTCCAATAATTCATTAGGCTATTTTCCTACATCATCATCATCATCATTATTTGTATTCTGGTAGTGCCTGTAGACCACCTAGTCACATATCGGGACCCCACTGTGCTGGGACTGTATGCACACACAACCAAAAACTGGTCCCTGCCCTAGAGAGCTTACATGTGCCACAATGTAAATATTGGACAGTAGAGAGGTTTTTTTTTTTTTTTTTAATCCAATGTATTAAAATATTTTTAGTCTCACAGCAAACTTTCAGAAGTACCTCCAATATTCATAGTCTATTCATTACCTGTTAAATGTCCCGTTACTTGTAATGGATAGGTATACTATGAGCAGTGCTCATTAATAGTTATCTAGGGGTGTGTGTGTGTGTGTGTGTGTGTGTAAGTATGTCCTGGAGTTGTTATATTCCAAGGTTTTTATCCTAAAGAAGCACATCTGCTCTGTATAACTAAAGTTAGGAAATGCATATCCCTGGGAAATATGTATATCAAATTGTAAGGGTATGAAATAGCTATAGTTCAAATCACAGAAGATATCAGGAACCACTCTCTGTTCAAAATGCACACATTTTTAAGAAATGCCAGACAAGAAAAAGCCCTGAATAGAGCCTGAGGATTATTTTATTTACTATTTGACAAGGCTACTGGAGATAACTGTCCCTCTGGTCTTGGCCTTTACTGTCCTTTTTGAATAATTTAGTATTAGGTTGCATGTGGAAGGAAAATATTAGGAATGCCACTAGGACTGTTTTATGCAAATTATTGCTGAAAACCTCAACTGCATATAAAACAGCTAAAGGAAATCTAGCTTGTTAATAAGTGAAGTGAGAAGGAGCTGTCAGAGTTTCCCTCCTCACTCTGAACTCTGGGGTAAAGACGTGGGGACCCGCATGAAGATCCCCTAAGCTTATTTCTACCAGCTTAGATTAGAAACTCCCCAAGGCACAGATCCTTCCTTGTACACCTCTACCCTGATATAACGCTGTCCTAGGGAGCCAAAAAATCTTACCGCATCATAGGTGAAACTGCGTTATATCGAACTTGCTTTGATCCGCTGGAGTGTGCAGCCCCATCCCCCACCCCCGGAGCGCTGCTTTACTACGTTATATCTGAATTTGTGTTATATCGGGGTAGAGGTGTACTTTGGATTAGGAAATGCTGCCACCACCAAGTGATTTAAATAAACATTTAGGGAGGGCCACTTGGAGCCTTACCTCCCCCAAATATCCCCCCAAGTCCCTACACCCCTTTTCCTGGACAGGCTTGAGAATAATATCCTCATAGACCCAAACCCTTGGATCTTAAAACGATGAAAAATCAATCAGGTTCTTAGAAGAAGAATTTTAATTAAAGAAAAAGTAAAAGATTTACCTCTGTAAAATCAGGATAGTAAGTACTTTACAGAATAACAAAAGACTCAAGAAGATAGAGGATCTCCCCTCTAGGCAAAACCTTAAAGTTATAGATCCAGGGATAAACCTCCCTCTAGACAAGGAAAATCACAAGCCGAAATAGAAGTAATCTAACGCATTTCTTAGTACTTACTAATGGAGTTGGATAGCTTGCTTTCTTGATCTGTCTCCGGCAAGCACAAAGAACAGACAGACAAAGAACAGACACAAACAAAGCCTTTTCCCCCTCCCCAGATTTGAAAATATCTTGTCGCCTTATTGGTCCTTTTGGTCAGGTGCCAGCTAGGTTACCTGAGCTTCTTAACCCTTTACAGGTAAAAGGATTTTGTGCCTTTGGCCAGGAGGGATTTTATAGTACTGTATACAGAAAGGTGGTTACCCTTACCTTTATATTTATGACAGGAGCATATCTATTGGCTTCAATCAAAAAATAATGATCATTACTGATTATGAGTGCTTTGATTATTTTTTTTAGATGAGTTGATTTAAATTGCACTACTTAAGATTTTTTTTATCTTTGATAATTGAGAAATACAGTAGAACCTCTTAATTATGAACACTTCAGGAATGGAGGTTGTTCATATCTCTGAACAAAGCGTTATGGTTCTTTCAAAAGTTTACCACTGAACATGGACTTAATACAGCTTTGAAACTTTACTATGCAGAAGAAAAATGCTGCTTTTACCCATCTTAATTTAAATGAAACAAGCACAGAAACAGCTTCCTTACCTTGTCACATTTTTTTAAAATTTTCCCTTTATTTTTTAGTCATTTATGTTTAACACATAGTACTGTACTTGCTTTTTTTTGTCTCTGCTGCTGCCTGATTGCATATTTCCAGTTCCAGCTGAGGGGTGTGGTTGACCAGTCAATTTGTAATCCTGAGGTTATACTGTATGAAGGTGTACTAATGAATTCTGGATAACCTACTTTTTTTCTTTGGGTGACAGCCCCTATGTGTATTCCATGCTTGATAAATCTTAGAAGTACATGCAACAGCTCTTGACCATAGTTCACCTTTTTCTCAGAATCCAGCTATCTATCTATATATTTAATATTAGGGGTGGAAGGGACCTCAGGAGGTCATCTAGTCCAACCCCCTGCTCAAAGCATGACCAATCCCCAGACAGATTTTTACCCTAGTTCCCTAAATGGCCCCCTCAAGGATTGAGCTCACAACCCTGGGTTTAGCAGGCGAATGCTCAAACCACTGAGCTATCCCTCCTCCCCTTGCCATTCTGTGCTCTTACCTTTAATGGTTAGTTTTAAGTTGTAATTTCCAACTCTAAAAAATAATCCTTTTCTGAGATTTATAATGCATTTGTGTGGTGTAATTTTGATCCTAAAATATTATCTACTAGGTAAGTTGTATGACCAAGTTGCACCTGGAATTTTTACCTCTGCTGTATAGTTAAGCTGCTATGTCATTTACTACAGTATTCTATTTTTTTTCTTTAAAAGTTTCACCTTGAAACATCCAAAACATATTCAGTTTTGCCTTTTGTTGAGGCAACCAGCTTTCTTTTATTATAGGATCCAAGTGATCACAGTAGAAGAGGGCGTTCCATAGCAATTGTACAAAGATGTGTAAATTTGGAGTACAGAGGACACACGCAAAATTAATTCTGTTCTAAAGATGTTAATGATATACCCTATATGCAACATGAGGAGTAACTCTGAAACCTAGAATGTCTTTAAAAGAGGAATCAGCTGTTTACATGTGCCCGCTTTATCTCCACTTAAGTCAATGGAGTTACTCTAGATGACCTGAGGGTAGAATTCGGTTCCTTATTATTAGGCAAGGTGGTATAGTGGGTAGGACACTAGACTGGAAAACACAATGCCTCTGATCTGTTGCCAGCCTTGCACTGACCTGCTGTGTGACCATGAGCAAGTCACTTCACTTCTCTGTGCCTTAGTTTCCCCTTTCACCCTCTTGTTTGTCAATTTAAATTGTAAACTCTCTAGGGCTGGGATTTTCACTTAGTTTGTGCCCTCACAGCTCACTGTGGCCTCTGGGTGCTACTGTAGGATAAATAATACCATGCACATGAAATCTACATCCCTCTTATAGAACTGAAGCAAGGCGGTGTGAAGAATCTGGAAACACTTCTGCAGTAATCAAGATAATGGAGGTCTTCCCTTTCAGGTTTCATTGCCAAATGGCCTTTGTCTGAGTGCTGCTCTAGAATGCTTATTCACTTGTGTCTTTTACAAAGTCTCCTTAAAAGGCATTACAAGCATAACATGCCATGTAGCATTAAACTCTGCACACTTACAATATCATGTCTGCTTGTGCATGAGGGTATAGAACTAGGATAGGGATGAAAGGATTAAACTGAGCTATTACTATGTCAGACTGCTAGTATAGACTAAATCCTGGGCCCTGCACACAGCTTGGAATAAACAGGCTTAGCACTAAGGAGGAGAAAGGACAGTTACCTGTTCTGTAACTGGCGTTCTTCGAGATGTGTTGCTCCTGTCTATTCCACAGTAGGGTGTGCGTGCTTGCCACGTGCACTGGTGCCGGAAGTTTTTTCCCTTAGCAGCATCTGTAGTGGAGGAGCACCGCTGCGACTCCTGGAGTGGCGCTGACATATCACGCCATAAAGGGGGCTGCGTGCTCCCCCCACCCTCAGTTCCTTCTTGCCAGACAACTCCGACAGAGGGGAAGGAGGGTGGGATGTGGAATAGACAGGAGCAACACATCTCGAAGAACGCCAGTTACGGAACAGGTAACTGTCCTTTCTTCTTCGAGTGATTGCTCCTGTGTATTCCACAGTAGGTGACTCCAAGCTATACCTAATGGAGCTATACCTAATGGAGTTCTAAACGATAAGTGTTAAGGGTTACCCGGGCGGAGCACCGCCCTACCAAACCTGGTGTCATCCCTTGCTTGGGAGACAATCGCATAGTGCGATGAAAAAGTTCAGTGAAACTGGACACCACTAAGGCTATAAACACTGCAGCCAAGGCTGGAGCACAAAGTTCCGACCACCTTCACTGGTGGCAAGAAGGAACTGAGGGTCGGGGGAGCACGCAGCCCCCTTTATGGCGTGATATGTCGGTGCCACTCCAGGGGTCGCAGCGGTGCTCCCGGACTACGGATGCTGCTAAGGGAAAAACTTCCGGCTCCGGTGCACGTGGCGAGCACGCACACCCGACTGTGGAATAGACAGGAGCAATCACTTGAGGAAGAAATGGAATTCTCCACCTTAGGCAGCGGACCAGCTCCACAGCTACTACTATAGAATCAAGACAGGGGCATTTATATCTATTATGTTTCTAGTATAAGGTCACTGGAGTCTGTTCCTGACTCCAGTGACCTGACCTCTCCATGCACAGCTATGGACAGAGAGCTCCTGTGGAGTTGTCCTCTACCACTGCTTGGGCTTTCCTGTACTGTCTCCTCCCTCATATGAAGGAGCCACACTGATCCCACTGCTCTCAGGCCTCTCCATATCCTCAAGCATAGTGTCTTATTAGATGTGGTCAAAGGTTTTAAATGTATGCTTGCAGTTTTGGTATTAAAACTGTATTTAAATATTTACACATCTTAATAAATATTTTAAAAACCTTTTAAACTAGGAGACCTTTACATGTTTAATAGATCTAGAATCTACACTCAAAGCGCTCATATCAATTACTATACCTTTTGGGATAATGCGTCATCTTCTGAACAGTAATGGTAAGAGAAGCAGATCTGAGCATTTCTGGCACCCATAAGCCCAGCAGCATGTATATATTTTGTACAAATTATACTAATAGTGATAATTCAGCTAATCAGATGACTGATTCTCCATTATTAATTGAGATCAGTGCTAACAATAATAATTCAGTCAGTCTAAACGCATCTTACATGCAGTACTGCAGAACTGTAGTTATTAAGCTAGTCTCTGATTACCTGACTTTCAGAGGTGTGGGGCAGCTCCTGTTGACATTAAGGTACCTGTGAAAACTAGGCTATGACAGTCTGAGGCACTCAAATATAGTTTCACAATCAAAATGCAGTTCTTCAGTATGGACCAAATCCAGTAGTCCTTACTCCGGGCCCATTCTTGTCTATGCAGTGACACCCCACATGAGGGAGGAGAAACTCCCTCAAATTCTTCTATTGGGAGGGCAGGGATTGCAGCCCTGTGGATGGGGCTACGAATCTTGCCTCTAAATTTATAAATCCTATGTAATCCAGATAGGTCCACTGTCTTTTTGTCTCCACGCTGCTTCCTGCTGCCGCTGGACAGCTTGGATCTTTCTACCCTTCTCTCACTCTATTCCCCAGAGGCTGGAGGAGATTTATGGTAACGTGGGTGGGAGGGGGTGTACTTCAAACTCTAGTCGCAATATATGGCCCAGTTTACCCTGTGGATTTTGGGGAGGAAGAGTTTGGCAGCGTTATAAGCTCCCCATGCCTTCCTCACCTGCAGATCTAGATACCTGGAGAGGGGCTTCCATAGAATCATATGACATCTAGATGTCCCGTCCAGTCCCCCTCCATTTGGGGCGGAGAAGGGAGAGCATGCCACAGGGCCAGTCTTCTCCCTACCAGCTTGATCGTATTTTGATTCCTTTCATGGAAAAGATGAGACACATGTGGCCTTGACTCCTTAGTCAAAATTGCTCTGAATTCAGTAGTTTGTCTGAGTGTAAAGACTGCGGGATTGGGGCTGCTAATACAACAGTAAGCCACTCTTGCTGTGCTACACCTATAACAGTTATTTGGTAATATGAAGTAGTTACCTGCTTTTAAAATGCTTCCCATCTGTGAAGCAGCTTTTGAAAATATGGAACACGTTTCAGAACAGCGTTACTACACTGTCACTAGTGTATCCAAACCATGTGGATAGGCTTTCTTTTTCTGATGTGGCATGAGGCTATTAGCTGTAACTATGTTCTTTTCAATTGGCATTTTCAGTTGTTGTTGAGGTGTGTGGTTTTGTTTGTTTTTTAAATATCCTGCATGATCATCACTTATATTTGTGGTTATCTAAATTCTTTTATATTTTAAAGAGGGAGTACACATGTGGTTGAACTGTTCTAGTGGAATGTTCTGCTAGAAGGCAAGTTATCCTTCCCCACTGACTGGAAATCACCATGAACCCGAGAGGAGAGTAAGAGCACTTCAGAATTGTGGTATCATTTTGAGTGCTAATTGAGTGGTGAGGGAGAAATGTCAATAATACTTAGTGGGTCCCTTTTTGGTTAGATGCACAAGGGTCTGACTATTGGTGTGTGTTTGTTTGTTTTTTGTCTAGAGATGAAGAGGACCCACAGCTCCTATTGACTTCACTTGGTCCCTTGACAACTGTGAAAAATCAGGCCCAGGAGCCCACCTCCTCAGAAGTCATTTAGTCAGTCCCATGGGAGATATGTGCCTAAGTGCATTTTGAGAATATGGCCTAAGGTGTCTTAAGTTGGACACGCAAAATTAGTGAACATGTTTAAAAACATTGACCCAAGTGACTTGCTGAAGGCCATACAGCAAATCTGTAGGACGGATACCTAACATAGTCTACCCAGCAACTGAGCAGCTGAAGACCCAAGGAAGGGGCACTCTAGACAGTCTTCTTTAGCTAGGGTGACTGTACCCATCGCAACCCCCTGAGCTGGAAGACTCTCTAATAATAGAGCATAGCTCTCTACCTGCCACAGGGCCAGGAGCTCAGGGGTCAGGCAGGACAGCCGGATGTGGCCTGCGGGCCGTAGTTTGCCCACCCCTGCACTAGACACACTGCCTACTCTTCAGTCTCAAAATGCTCATATTCCAATTAATAGCGCTTATAAATTTCCAATATGGCTGGAAAAGACTCATCGGGTGACCTACAACATGTTGTAAAGGTCAATGCACTTCACTGTGTCCTGAAATGTTTTCTCTAATCTTATTTTAAACCATCTAGTGATGAAGCTTCCAACACTTCCTATGGGAGAGTTTCACAGTCTAATATTTCTCAGAGCTTGAAGTTCTCCCACATCCCGCTTATTATTCTAGTTTAATTTTCCTTTTGCTTCTGTTTCTAACCCATAGGCTGCTAACTTCAATTTAAAAAAATAATTGGAGAATTTTCATTAAGAAAAATGAAATTACAATGGGGAGTTAGAAGCATCTGCTGCAGAAAAGATACAATTTGCACATAAAATCTTACTGCATATCTTGTCATACATTTATAGTCCTGTATAATGTACATTCTATATTTAATGCATGATGGCTGAGTTGTTTGTATCCTTCCATCTGACTAAAGGTAAATGTCTTAATCCTGCATGGCTACAGTACCTGAAAAAACACCCCAAAAATCCTATTTGTAAATAGAGCACATCACTAGGTGGCTGCACTATCCCTTTTCTGACTTGATTTTTTTTTTCCCTGCACGTCTGCCCTTTTATTTAGAAAAATAGCAAAAATTAAACTGACTGACTGCATTGATGGAACAAGGTGAATAGAAGGAAAAAACGTACAAGTTTAAGCCTTGAACTACAAAGGCGTATTCACTCACTCCACTAAGCTGCAGTGGGTTTGGGTAATGTGTGAGTGACGTTCTCCTTGGTGTAAAGGGCCAGCGCTCTCCTTCATTTATGTTTTTACAGGACCTAGCACAAGAGGGCACTGATGTGGATTTGGGCTTCTGGGTGCTACACTAATACAATTATCTAATAGCAACATGGGAGCCCTCTTACTAGTTAAACACCCCTGAATTCCCACAGTACAATGTTAGTTTGTAAACACCAAATATAGTGGTGTTTGGTATAGTCTAGTCTAGTGGATAGCTCAGATCCAGGTGACATAGATGGTTTTATTTGAGCTGGTCGGGGGTAAAACATCCATGAATAAAGCTGGGTGAATATTTTTAGTGAATAGTAAAATTGTCCCAAAATGCACTTTGTGGGACACCAAAAATATTTTGTGAATTCAGTGACTAGTTTTGGCTGGATTAAAAAGGTGGGTGGGATTTCACAAAAGTAATGTTTTGGCCATAACAAAACGTTTAGACCTTTTTTCTTTAAATGTAGCTGATTTTTTTTTAAGGTAGGTGTGTATGTGACATTCTAAAATGACCACACGTGAAAAACAAACGTTTATTTTGGGTGCAGCTGACTGGGGCGGGGGACAGGGACTCTTCAGTTCAGGGACTAAACTTAAGTCAGTTATTCACTTAGCTATGTTCACAAATGTTTCCTGAGATTATTTTCTCTTGTGCTTTTTTTTTTTTTTTTTTTTTTAATTTCCTTCCCATTTAAAAAATCTTGTTTTGATTTTCCAAAGCTGAAATTCTGAAACTTTTAAACCATTTTTTGCCAATGAATTTAATATAATTGTCTATTTTTTCACATTTTCTTTTCAGAGCTTTTTACTTTTGTAAGTTACTGCACATGAACTGAGACAATAAGAACTCCTTGTTTATCCTTATTAACATTTCTACATATTGTAAATATGCATAATTACAAAACCTTTGCTTTTCATTTTTCCATTCTCTGCTCTCACATTTCATAACTTCTCTACCTTTTGGAAAACCAACAAGTGACAGAAGGAGAATTACACACACACTCACACTTCTAGGTTACAGGCAGTGTGACTAATGAACAGAGCACTGGACTGGCACTCAGGAGACCTGGCTTCTAGTCTCAGCTCTGCCCTGGTTTGTTGGGAGCAAGTCATGTCACTTCTCTGAGGATCATTATCCCCATTTTACAAATGGGGAAACTGAAGCAGGCTTCCTTTATAAAGTGCGTTGAGACCTGTTGCTGATGAGCACTATATAAGGGTATTATTAAGAGTATTCCAGTATTATTACTATAACTTTACCATGTGGTAACTTTTTCAAAAGTTGAGGCATTATTGTAAACTTGCAAAAAGTTAGTTTCACTTTCCCTTTTTTCTACATCTTGAGGTTTTGAAAACCAAATTGAAATGAATTTTTTTTTCAGTAAATTTTTTATTGGGGAGGGGCTTTTGACTAGCTCTAGTGAGCATGCACATCTTCATGTGAAGAAGGGAACATGCTTTGTTTGAACTTTACAGCATTTATATGTTTAAATAATTTCATCTCCTGGTACCCATCAGTGGGTAGAAGCCTCTGAACGGAGCAGAATCACTATAGTTTCCACACCTTCTGTGCAGTGCCCCACATCCCCGACTCCATGGCAGTGCAGAAGCATCTATGGAGACGGGAAGATCAGAGGTAGGCTCTGGCCAGTGGATTGATGACTAAGTGGAGCCACTGATCAAAACACTCCCCGCATGGGGCAGCAGCTGATGGGCTGGAGTACTGACTGCCCTAGGGTATGATGAGTGGAGGTGCACTCTATAAGACTGTAAAGGTGTTTAGCCATGAAGGGTTTTACGGAGGTTTTCCTCTAATGAAACAGAAATGGAGAGACAAAGAGACAAATGCTCATCCCTCTGCTTCAGCAAAGCCTGGTTTACTCTGTCCTGCAATATCTTCATGTAAGTCCAGGGAGCAGAATCTCTGCTTTTCCCCCCTCACTGCAGACTTCATGGGAGCCCATGGGTTATAAGAGAGGCTATTCCCATTATATGGGGAGTTTTGATCAGGGATCCACATAGCCATGGAGACAGGGAATGCATGGGGAGGGGAGGGAAGGAGATGGCAAGCAGGGGCACCCCCCAATCAGTAGTGGTACAGAACTCCTCCAGGGCTGGGGCAGGGAGAGCAAGCTCCTCCAGCCCCTGGCTGGGGCAGGAGATTACAGGTCTTCTGGCCCCAGGGAGGGGGAAGTGGGAGCCAGCCCCTAGCTCTTCCAGCCCAGGGATGGGGGAGAGCCAGCTCCTCTGGCTGTGGGGGGCACAGAAAAGTGCCCCTCCAAAAGCAGCCAAAAATTTTTATTCTGGTGCACATCCCTGCATGGAGAAGAAGGGTTTCAAATTGATGGCATGTGCTGTTAATTCAGCATTATGCCCTAGATTGCTCTATTAAGCTGTGTCTTCCGTAGAGGATGATTATTTTCTGAGTTGCTAGCCAAATCCTCAATATGCAGGGGATATAAAGCAAATTATGTCCTTAAACCAATTTACCAGACTTGCATTAAAGTTAAATGAAGACTTGACAGGTGATCTAGCAGTCAGACACAGATCACCCTCTACGCTGTCAGTAACACGGAACTGAACTGTGCCTGTTTATTTTCTGTGTACATATTGTCTCATTTGAGCTTGGTACAGTGCAAATATTTCCCTACCTCTCGCTCTGTGTGATACTGCAATTTATCTTTATGACTGCAGATATGGTTGAAATTGATAGACACTTAGAGAGCTGAATAGTGGTTTCTTTGACCTATATACTGACAGGACACACAGATGCTTTGTTTTGTAATGTAATCTATGCATTCTTAACTGCCAAGAGAGATTGGGCAAGGTAATTGGTATAGCAGCTAGAGCTTGGGTATAGTTTGTTACATCTTGCACACAGATAAACTAGACCACC
Source organism: Trachemys scripta elegans (assembly GCF_013100865.1). Classification (NCBI taxonomy): domain Eukaryota; kingdom Metazoa; phylum Chordata; order Testudines; family Emydidae; genus Trachemys; species Trachemys scripta. The sequence continues at coordinate 97,188,552 of NC_048298.1, forward strand.
TTAAATTATTTCTCTTCCTGACTGAGGCTGCAGAGAAACACAGTTATGGTATTTTGCAAGTTCCTTATTAAAAATTTTTTAGTTCTACACAACGGCTGTAGCATTACATTGCCATACTTCTGCTGTTAATGCAACTTTAAAAGTTGCACTACAAAACTAAAATGAAAATTATTATAGGCCCCACTAACCAGGTTATGTGAGGTGGCATTCAGCATGGAAATTAGTTTTGAACTTACCTTTAAAAATTATATAAAACCCATTTGGCACTTCCAGGTTCATTAAAGTTATCTCTGAGTGCATCACCCTAGGCTATTGCATCTATGTATTGTGTTTTTTCTTTGAAAGTATTGGTCATGGCCAGGGTTTGGCCCACCTCTGAACAGTTCATAATACAGCCATCAGAACTTGCTCCTTTTAATACCAACATAAGCGTAAGGATGCCATTTTCCTTAGTAAAAGAGGAACATTCAGTGATGCATAATATAACTGCTTCTAGGGAAACAAATTCTTTCACTGGTTCATGACCAAGAGCAACAAATGCCAGGCAACAATGTCTCCCATCCACAGGGCAGCTCTCTGATCTGGAGCACAGATCGCTACTGCAGGCTCTGCATTCTTCCCACGTACATTACTCTTTTTATTATGGTATTGCCAAAATGCTCTAATCCTTGTGTCTGACATTATACATACACCTATTAAGAGACAATCCTTGTCCCAGGCACAGACCATGTAAATGACAAGAGAGGCAAAGCATGAGGGGAAATGAAGTATTATTCTCCTCAACATACAGCTGGGGAGCTGAGCAAAGAGGGAGTAAGACTTGCCCAACGTTCCACAGGAAGTTTGTAACAGGGATGGAAATTGAATCCAGATCTCCGACTTCAGTGCCTTTAACCACAAGACCATCCTTCCTCTGGTACAAAATTACTGTTGATGCCAATGGGAGTTCCTTATGCAGAATGACTGTAGAGCGCACACAATAAAGATCTGTACTCAGAGTTCAGCAGTGTAGCATAGAGAAGATTTTAGATGCATTTATTGCACTTTATCAGCCAGTTAAAGGATAGCCAGGATGTTTTTAAAAAGAAACAGATGCATTTGGAAACATCTGAATATTTTTTTCTTAGCTAAGCAAAGGCACTTCTTAGGCTTCTCGATCTGTGTCCGTTCAAGTGCCAAAACCCAGAAAGTGCTTTCTAGTGGTTGAGATGATTGCAATCAGTACCTTCCTGATGACTGATCTACCCAATACACATACATACACACACACACATACACACACACACACTTAAAACTGGTGGTGACTACAGAGATGGTCACTATAAATACCTTCGATAAACACTTTGTGGTGGTTGAGCTCTTTAAAGCCCTTGTACCACAAGGGGGGAAAGGGTGTGGTGGTCAGGCAGAGGTTAAAGAGCTCTCTGGGCAAAATCAGCCTTAACTTGGTGCATCTGTGAGGCCTGTGGCACCTGGAGAGGGATGGCTCCTGAAAAGGAAGGATCGAAGCCCAGAATGGGGTGGAACTCAGAGGGAAGCAGCGCTAGAGCTCCCTGCCCCCATAGAGCAGGAGCTGCTTACATAGATAGCTGCTTAAGAATCTCTGCTGCTTGGGCCCTCTGGAAAGGGTAGAGGGACACCATATTTGCCTTGCTTCTAACTAGACCCCAGGATGCCCAGCCTGGGCCCCCAAACACTCAAGGGGTTAGGAACCAAGCTCCCTTCACAAGAACTTTTTTGCCTTTTGCAGAGCGCGCCCTTGCTTGGGAGGCTGCAAGATTATTTTGTTTGCCTCGCTTTTGTTTTGGACTGCTGTTATGCCTGGGCGGGAGGTTATAGGCATAGACCATCTCCTCCTCCTATCTCTGCTTCAACGCCTGCCCCACTTTACACATCCAGGGCGTTCTAAGCAGGCATTTTGATAGGATGTACCAAGTCCTAAGATGCCAGACCCTGTTTTTCCTTTGTTTGCAAACTGCATTTCCCATTTCCTTAGTGCTTGGTTCTGTATCACCATGCACCATTGGCTGTTCAGCACTGTAGAAGTGGAATACACCCTCCAATGTATTCTTTCTCAGGGACCCTTCTCATGAAGAATTTCTGGTCCATGAGGTTCAATCTCCCCTTCAGATTGGAGCCGTAGAGGAAGTTCTGCAGAACTTCAGAGGGAAGGGTTTCTACTCCCATTATTTCCTAATCCAAAAACCAAGGTCTCAGGCCTATTTTAGACCAGCATCAGCTCAACAGCTATCTCCAAAATATAAAGTTTCACAGGGTCACCCTGGCATCCGTTATTCCCTTTCTGGATCCTGGAAACTGATATGTTGCCCTCGATTTAAAAGATGCCTATTTTCATATATCAATATACAAAGGACACAAAGTTCCTCTGATTTGTAGGGAAGTGCTCACGTTACCAATTCACAGTGCTTCCATTCGGGCTACCTGCAGCTCCTTGGGTGTTCACAAAATGTATAGCCATGGTAGCAGCGTTCCTCAGGAGATTAGGAGTGCAGCTATACCCTTATCTGGATGACTGGCTAATCAAGGGCCAGTCCAAAGCTGAGGTTATATCCAGTGTTCAGCTTCTTCAGCCTTCAAGGCCTTAGGACTACTGATCAGTGCAGACAAGTCTGTCCTTTGCCCGGTACAGAGGATAGAGTTCATAAAGACTGTGTTGGACTCTACCCAGGCCAGAGCATTCCTCCCAGAGTCAAGATTCCAAATCTATTCACTCTCATGTGGCAGACCTCAAGATTCATCTGATCACAAAAAAATGAAACTGTATGTGGCTCCTAGGGCACATGGCTTCATGCACATAGTATAACACACAAGACTGCACCTCAGACCCCTTCAGACGTGGCTGGCCTCCGCATACTCACCAACCTATCTACATCTGGACACTGTGCTCTCCGTGCCTTCGCAGCTTCTAATTTCACTGAATTGGTGGTTGAATCCTCTCAACGTTTGCATGGATGTTCCCTTCTTCTGCCCTCAACCATCCATGACTCTGGTCTCAGATTCATCAGCTCTAGGGTGAGGAACTCACCTGGGGCCCTCTAAACTCAGGGTCTTTGGTCCTCAACAGAATTTGCTCTTCATATCCATGTCAGAGAGCTCAGGCCGATTCATCTTGCCTGTCAGGCTTTCCTACCTCATAGCAGGGGGAGAAACTGGTTTGCCATTATGGATAATATCACAGTGATGTTTTACCTCAGCATGCAGGGAGGAGCTTGATCATCCCGCCTGTATCAAGAAGCAATTCACCTATGGGAATTTTGCATAGCCCACTCAATCAACCTTGAGGCCTCTTATCTTCTACACGTGCAGAATGAGGTAGCAGATCACCTGAGAGGTGTTTCTATAGTCAATACAGGTGGTCTCTTTGCCCAGATATAGCCAGATGCATTTTCCATTAGTAGGTGACTCCCCAAATAAACCTGTTTGCGAACAAGTACAACAAAAAATGTCACCAATTCTCCTCCCTGCAAGACCACAATCAGGGTTCCATCACAGATGCCTTCCTGCTGCTCTGAATGGGAAAGCTATATTATGTTTTCCCCCTAATCCTACTGCTACACAGATTAAGGGGGGGCATGGACCTACCAACACTGGTTCTCCACTCTGCTGGACCACTCAGTGGTGACTCCAATCTCACTCCCATTACACCCAGATTTGATCTCCAGGACCATAGTCAGCTGCTCCACCCAAACCTGCAATCCCTTCATTTAACAGCCTGGAAGCTCCGTGGCTAAATCCCAAGGAGTAGGCTTGCTCAGACCAAGTTCACCAGGGCTTACTAGCTAGAAGAAAGCCCTACACGAGGGCCACCTACCTGTCAAAATGAAAGTGGTTCTCTATCTGGGCTTGTCAAACTGGAATCTCACCGATGCATTTGTCTGTCCAAGAAATACTCAGCTATCTGCTGCATCTGAAACAGCAAGGTGTAGACATTTCCTTTGTCAAGCTTCACCTGCAGCAGTATCAGATTTCCACCCTCCATATGGATGGATAACTGTATTTGTTTTTTTCCCTAATGACATGACAATTAGATTCCTTAGAGCCTGGAAATATTGTACCCTCAACTACAGGAACCCGTTTCCCTGTGGGACTTGAACTTAGTTTTGCCTAAACTTATGAGACCACTATTTGAGTTTTGCATTTTTCCTGGAAGGTGGCTTTCCTAAGTGCTACCACTTCTTCTGTCAGACCAGTCTCCGAACTGCACACCCTCCCATCCAAATCACCATACACAATCATCTTTAAAAATAAGGTGGATTTACGGCCTCATCTGAGGTGTCTCTCTAAGGTAGTTTCAGATTTTCATATTAATCAATTTACTTGCCTATATCTTACTCCAAACCACACATAAATAGGGATGAGCAATGGCTATACACATTGGACGTTAGACGAGAACTGGTGTCCTACATAGAACCAAACCATTTCAGGTTTGATTGTTTGTGGCCAGAGCAGACAGAATGAAAGGTCTTCCAATCTCCGCACAAAGAATTTCATCTTGGATAACTTCTTGTACCCACACATTATGATCTGGCAGACGTTTCTCCTTCAGACAAGCTGACTGCCCTCTCCGCAAGTTCACAAGTATCCTCAAAGGTATTCCTAGAGCAGATCCCTATTCTGGACAGTTGCAAAGCAGCAACCTGGTAGTTGGTGCACACTTTCTCTCCCATTACTCCACCACTCAGTATTCAAGAGAGGATGCCAAATTTAGCTGAGCTGTACCCCAATCTGTGTACAGGAACTCCAGTCGCTCTACCTATTTAACTGCTTGGGAGTCACCAAGAGTGCATGTGCAATTGCTCGAAGAAGAGAAAAACTAGTTACCAACCTTTTGTAACTGTTGGTCTTTGAGGTGTGTTGCACGTTCCAGGACCTGCTCTTACCCCTCCGCAGTGGAGTTTCTGGAAAGAAGGCACTGAGGGGACTCTGGGTCAGCTGGGCCCTTTATACTAACACCAAGGGCAGCAGATGGCGCTTGAGCCACCCTGACGGGTGACACTGAAGGGGGAAAAATATTTCTGGCAACACCAAGAGTGGAATGGACCTGTGCAACACATCTGAAAGAACAACAGTTACAAAAGGTTAGTAACTGTTTTTTCTTTTCTGCTCACCTAAACTCCCCAAGCACTTTCAATTGGAAATAGTGTTCTTCAGTGTTTTGCTCTAGGTGGGTGTTGTGTTGCCGTATGCTCTTAAACAGCTGCTGTGTTTCATCCCGGAAGTAGTTTTGTTTCAGAAGTGGAGTTAGCAATTCTTCTATAAATATAGGGGCTGGGCCTGCTCCCAATGAAGCAGGAGAGTTTTGCCAATGGGATCAGAAGTAAACATACTTTGAGATCTTCCGGATGAAGCATGGTCTATAAATGTACAATGTTAATACATTTCAGACCCCCAGGGGTACTTCAACAAACTAAACCATTCCTGAAAACAGAGGAGGAAGTAGACTGGAGCGGAGGCAACTGAGCTATGGAGCTCGGTCGATACCTGCCTTCAATAGACTTTATTACCAGCTCTCATTTTAGCCCAGCCCTGTGTGTGTAGGGCTATTTGTATTGATTATCATATGTTGCATTTATTTATTCTTGACAGTAACTTGTAATGAAAACATTTACTGCTAGTTCACTAGGGCTAGAAATATTAAAATGCAGGTGGTGTTACAATCATCATATTAAAGAAACCTAGCACTGCTTTAAGTGGGGTGATGTAAAGCAGGGGTGTGTTTGCGCGCATTTTCTATTCCTGATCCGGGCCTGCCAATCCTGCCCACATTGCATGTTGTGGGGATGGAGCCTGGCACTGAGCCCAGACATTTGCTGCATGTACTGTCAGTGTAATCTGTCCTTGAGTTGATGTTGCTGGCTTCCATTCAGTGGCCAGACCCTTTGATATTAGAGAAGGAACTCGAAGAATAAATTTGGGAGAATCAGTTGACTTTAAATAATTACTAGTGTGAATGTTGGAGCGTTCCTGCAGCTAGACGCCCTCGAGGGCTGAGGGGATGGGTCCATCCGTGCTTTATCAGGAGGCTTAGTTGGCTTTCTGATGAAAACTTGCCATACCGTAGATTGACTCCATTATCTTTTAACACTGAAATGGCTCTCCTCTAGGGAATGTTGTCATGAAGAGGATGTGTGGGATTTATTAACACTAGCTGAAAGTACATTATGCAGTTCTTGTGTGCGCTGTTGGATAGCTACTGCTTTTCACTGCAGAGGTGAATTTAAGGCAGTGTAGGTGAAGTGAGCCCTCTGCATAAAGTGTTCTGAAATGTTCACATAGCTGATACGTTTACTGTGGTTAAGAAATGCACATGCTTAATCCCCATTAGTGTTTTGTCTGGCTATATGTACACTACAGTTAGACACTCGGGGCTGGCCTATGCCGGCTGACTCAGCCATGCGGAGCTCAGGCTGCGGGGCAGTTTCATTGCAGCGTTAACTTCCGGGCTCTGGATGTAGCCCAAACTCTGGGCCCCTCGCACCTCATAGGGTCCTAGAACCCAGGTTCTAGCCAGGCCCAGAAGTCTCTATTGCAATGAAACAGCCCCGCAGCCTGAGTCAGCCGGCATGGGCCAGCCGCAGGTTGCAGTGTAGACATACCCAGGGAGTGGTTTCATTGTATGCCATTGCACAGTCTCTCAAATACAATAGTTTTAGGAGGCTTTACATGTGGGCTGCTGGCACGGGATCTTTAGCATGCCATCTCTCCCCTCCGCAGTGTGTGATATAGAACAAAGCATTGGCTAACTGTATCTGAAATGTTAGTCTTGTTTTTTGTTTGTTGCGTTCCTTTCCTTTTGGCTGGAAGCCCTGTGTGTTGGTTGAAATGTCAGGACTTTTATCCCCTTCCCAATTTTTTCCACTGCTTTACATCCCTAGGGCCTTCTTCTGATTTAGACTGAGGCTATGTCTACAATATAAACTTTTGCTGGCATAGCTGTGTCAGTTAGGGTGTCATTTATGACCAACCCAGCAGTGCCAGTAAGAGGGCCTAATACAGATGCAGTTATACTGGCCAAACTGCATTTAACAGTATAACTTGTTTTTCTTAGGGGAGCTGGTAAAAGCTTCATTCACTAGAGTACTTTGCCAGTAGCATATACTGGTAAAGCACTCCTAGAGTGGGATTCACAAATGTAAAGTACTCTTAGGGTAGGATTCACAAAGGTCTTTAGGTACCAATCTAACTCCTACTGATTTTCTTTACACTGCCAGAGTGGCGCAAGGGGCCTCAGTGAAAATGAGAACTGGGCCACTAGCATTGATCTGTTGTAATGCAATCCTTGGTTTCAGGACCTGTCAATGTTGAAAGTATTGCAGTCCGACTCTCCTCCTTGGGGGAAAACTACCTTCACATTACTCCGACCCCTAATTTAGGGGTGAAAACTAATTTAGGTAGGATTACCATATTTAAAAAATAAAAAAAAAAGGACACTCCATGGGCCCTAGCCCCGCCCCTTTCCCCACCCCTGGCCCCGCCCTAACTCCACCCTTTCCCTGCCCCTTCCCCAAAGTCCCTGCCCTAACTCCCCCTCCTCCCTCCCAGCCACGCGAAAAGGGCTGCCCGAGCGCTACCGGCTTTACGGTTTGCCGGGCAGCCTCCAGACCCTGCGCCCCCGGCCGGCGCTTCCCCAGAGCAGCTGGAGCCCAGGAGGGGAAGCACCCAGCCGGGGGCGCAGGGTCTGGAGGCTGCCCAGAAAACCATGAAGCCGGTAGCACTCGGGCTTCGGGCAGCCCCTATGCCTCCGGACCCTGCGCCCCCGGCTGGGCACTTCTCCTCCCTGGCTCCAGCTGCTCTGCTCCTGCGGCACAGGGTCCGGAGGCACGGGGGCTGCCCGAAGCCGGTAGCGCTGGCTCGGGCAGCTTGGCTCTTAAACAGAGCCGAAGTCTGAGTCCGGGGAGGAGCAGAGCAGCTGCGGGAGAGGAAGTGCCCGGCCGGTATTTTTCCCGGACATGTTCGGCTTTTTGGCAATTCCCCCTGGATGGGGGTTTGATTGCCGAAAAGCCGGACATGTCCGGGAAAAACTGGACGTATGGTAACCCTAATTTAGGCCATTGCCAAGAGCAGCCCTGTTTTCCATGCTGGAGACCAAGAGTCTACTTGCAACCTTGCAGGCAAGACTGCAAATCTTTCTAAGAGATTGGCTGTAGCTCAAACACAAGTTATGGGGTTGATGGAGGAATTAGTGTGTGGTTCTATGGTCTGTTATGCAAGAGATCTGACTAGTTGAGCATCATGGTCCCTTCTGGCATTACCATTTTATACAATCTGTTGCTTACCTCAAAGTGCGTGTTCTCTATTTTTGGTTTAAAAACCCCTCCCTAATCTGTATATTAGAATGCAAGACAGAAATAAAACACACAGAGAAACTCTTTCTTCAATTTAATTGAAGTTAATTAGAAAAATAATCAGGCTTGAATGGCTTTTTTTCTTTCAGGGAAAGATTCGTGAGCAGTTCACACTTTTGTTGGCAATGTATAAGTTAGCTTTTTTTTTTTTTGTTTTATTAATAGTATATTCATCTATGAGGAGATACTTTTCTACAACAAGCCTTCTACTGCATACAAATAGGTGGGGGAAAAAATCAAACCGCACATTGATGTTAAATTATATGTACATGTATTGTGCATGCATGTAAGAAAATAACACTCTCTGTAACAAGAGTAATAGTAAGGACAGTCCCTTTTTGTACCTGAAAAGTGCAGCAGACTACAGTTAACCTTAAAACAGCAGGGGTCAATTTACTTCTAAAAGCACTTTGCTGTTGCAGTGTGTAAGACTTGGTTAGACAGTCTCTGAAAAGGTCTCTAAACATATTTTTAAGGAGGCTGAAGCATGGAGGAAGTCTGATTTCTGTGAACTCTAACTAGATGACATTTCATGATGTGGACTCAGTATAGTTTGGAGTCCCAGAAGCTTACAGGTTTGGATCCACTGCAGACAAACTACTCTAACAACACTGGTAACAACTATCAGAGCATGAAGACATGGCCTCAGGATTTGTATGTACTGTTTGGGATCAACGTTTTGTACTTAGTTTTATACTCTTATTTTTCAGCTCAGGTCACTTTGCCCCCCTCCCTCCAAATCTGCAAGCCTCAGGCAGGCATGGAATTTGTACCCCCCCCCTCCTCCATGGCCCTGACTGGAACTGCTTCCCCTCACCCCCCCCCCCAAAATTAAGTCAAACTACACTTATGGAACCTCTCTTGTGTGACGTTTGCATTGGTCTTAACAAATATTAGGTGTGAGTGATGTGTTAGTGGAATTAAGGATAAATGGTTACAAGGCAAGGGCTAGGGGCCTAATCCTGCTATAGGTATGCTCTGAATTCCATTGCTGGATTCGATCTTTTATCTTGGGTTTGGGAAATTGTGGGAGAAAAAGAGAAATTTTGTTTTTCTGCCAGTCTCTTCACTGTGAAAGGATGGTGCCTTTTTGAATATACCGGAAGATCCTCAGAGCCATATCTCTATGGGTTCAGGCAAAAGAAAATCTGGCTCAGTCAAATCAATATACCCTGTAGTTTTAAGTAGATCCTCTTGTTTAGTCCCAATTAGGAAGTAGGATATTACCATATTCTATTTGTCAATTGTTTTTTCTTTTCTTTTTTTTTTTAAACTATGCTCAATGTTGTCAAATTTGTTCCACCTTATTTAAATCAACACCCTGTGATAATCTAGGCCCAAGACTTTCAAGAACAACAAGCGATTTTGGGTGCCCCATTTGAGACCCCTTTGATAAGGATTTTCAGAAAGTGCACCTGCCTTCTGAGATCAGGCTTCTTTAAAGTGCCTCAGTTTAGGCATCCGAATCACCGGCTGCTGTTGAAAATCTTGGTTCTTTTAATAGCAACTTCCTCATTTTTCCAAATGTTCTTCACCCAGTGCTTTTTATCAAAAAACATGAAATAAAATGTGCCCACAAAACAGTCAAATGAAAAAGAATATATAAGAACAGATGAAATTGTGGTGATGACAAGGGATGAGTAGAAACAAAAAGACGGAGGGAAAGTGCATCATTCCTTAGTTTTTAAAAATTTACTGACCAGCATTTTTTCTTACACGACAATTTAAAAATAACTTCCTGTAAATGGGGAAAAAACACCCAACGGATGATAGAGAAAATTGGACTAAAATACTAATACTGCCAGGCACAGCATTGAGCAAGCAGATACAACCTATAAATAACTTGTAGAAAAAAATCCACCATCAGTGTAGATGGGGTTTTAAAAAAGCAAATATATAACCAGTGAACTACATAATAAAAGAAAGACAGGGCACACCCTGTGATAGGCACTTGCACCAGATCCCACACACGCTATCCAAGACAAAACTGCTTTCAAGTAAAAAACGAGTAGGCAATCAGAAACCACTTAGGAATTCATAAATTCAGCCAGCCAATTGCGTACTAGCCCTGCTGCTATCCTCTCTCCCAAATAGTATCTGGGTTTTATATATAAAATGTCCATTTTAGAATTGACAGGAGGGGGGTGTGGTTGTTTTTTTTGTTTGTTTGTTTTTTTTAAAGGCCAAATTTCAGCTGTGAAAGTATGTTAGTTGCTTCTTGTTAGCTTTGTTACTTTGTCCTGACTGAGATTTTTGTCCAGCAATAGCTTTGCAAAATAGGACCAACTCCTATTTCCTCTAAGTCCTCATCCCCTTTAAAAGTCAACAATGTCTGTGTGGGTCCTGGTGATTGACACAATTGTAAATCTATGTAATTCCATGGTCTAGCCCAGAGACTGATAAATTGGGTCAAAAGCAGAGCTGTTTTATCTAACCCTCTTCACAACTTCTTGAACGCTGGGAATTTGATTATAGTGAGAGATGGATATGGACAACTCGAAGTAAAAAAGCATCACATGTAGGCTCCTAAATCATAGGCACCTTTAAAAGTTTTTTTTTTTTTACCCATCACCTTGTTTTTTGCAAAACAAAATCCCAGCCCAATGAATGTTTGCAAAATCAATAGCAATCTTTGATTTTGTAAAATCTATAGCCTTTATGGTAATAAAGAACTTTTCACTTGTCAAAGTGACAGCCTAGATTATCAACACCTGGTTCAAACAAATTCCACTGTTCCATTTTCAGCTACAGGAAAATAAGCCACAAGAAAGTGGTAAAGCAATGTATTGAATTAGTTCCCTCTGCTACCTCTCCAGGTCAAGATAGCTCAGTAGTGAGTACATGATATTTCATAAATAGCATACCCACTGCTGGATCCCATTTACATCCAACGCAGATAAAATTAAATAAATTTTTGCAGTTGGAGAAGTCTGTATTCTTCGCACTGAGTTTGCTAATAGTTCTAGATTAGAATACCATTTTTCGTATTTATAGTGACTAAATTATCCATACTTTGTTTGTTCAAAACATTCTCCATATAACAAAATAATCTACTCCTCCTAGTACAATATTTCATCTCAACAAATGTTATATACAGAGCAACTGCTACTGAAACATTCACCTTACATCAAAGGGCCATGTTCTCATACTAGACTTAACTCAGGTGCAGAATTAAACAGCTGGAATTAGAAACACGCTCACCAATGGTGTTTAATATTGACTAATAAACAGAAAACAACACTACCCCTGGAGGGGAGAGGCCATGAAACCAACATGTATTAAGGATACAGGAGTGCTTTTATTGCCCCGTATGCTCAGATCAATATGAAGGTGATCTTTTTGGATGCCTATATAGTATATACAAACTTATTATTGCCAAGATTCTCTGAAGTGACTAGTGAGTTTGGGTGCCCAACTTGAGATCTTTTAAAAGGGCCTGATTTTTTTAGAAAGCGTTCAGCACCCACTTGCTGAAATCAGGCCTCCATTAAGGTGGCTCAGGTTGAGCATTCAAAATCTCTAGTTAATTTAAAAACTCTTGGCACATACTTTGTTGGTATGTAATATGCACAAATCCTTGTCAGCATTCATTGGACTGGCAGGCTTGGAAATGCCAGGCACTGGGACACGAATGATATTGGTGATATTACCCCATCCAGATAAGAAAAATGTATGCTTGAATGTATCCCTTGAAGAAAGCAATTTCTTTTAGTCCTGGATTTTAAATATTTTTGTAACAAAATGTGTTTCATATTTTTCTTTCTTGTATGAGAAGATAATTTTCTAATTTTGCTTTAAGTGCAGAATCACCTTGGAAGAAATTATTTCTACTAGGGTTTCCAAAACATATGGCTAGTAACAATATACAAATCAATTCAGCTGAGGAAAGCACAAAACCAGATTCCCTTTGTCCAAATATTATCGTATTTCTGCTGCTAAAGTGAAACCTACCAAGAGACCATGTTTTAAATAAGTATAAATAACATTAATTAGAATTTGTTGAATGCAAAGATAAATGAAATTCACCAGAACACAATTAACGTTTATAAACAATGTAGCAGTAATATTCATTTCTAAAGCGAGATCATCACCATCCTGTTACCCTGCAAAGAGAACTGTCCTTTCTTACAGATGATTTAAATAATTTTGACTGTGCTGCTCGCAGCATCATTCAAAAAGAAAATATTAATTTACAAAATAACAATTCTCCATATTTATTATGACAAATAAAAATCTTAAATAAAACAGGCTTTCTTTCTTCCTTCTCCCCTTCATTCCAGTTTCAGGTAGCTTGGCACTGAGTAATTGAACATTAAAAAATCAAGTTTGTAGACTTCGTACAGTTGTGTTTGGTGTTCCGAGCTGATGTTCTGGAAGAACTCTGTGGTCATTTCATCAGTAGTTCTCGTAGACTTTGCATAGGTGGGGAACTTCAGGTAGCTGCCTACTCCTGCAAGTTGAAGGATGTAATTGGAATCATCTTCAAGTGTTTCATACTTTCCTATGAGGTCATAATGGATATGGCAGGGGTGGCAGAGGGAGTAGACAGTTTGCCAGTGCTCATTGAAAGGTTCTTCTCTTTGGGTATTTGGGTCAATGAGATATGCCACAAACTCCTCGAATTTCACATCATCACCTTTACGCAGAGCCTCCTGGGTGGCATTTTTCCTTTGGCGCCTCACAATTTTGGTACCGTATCTCTTGTGAAAGGAGGTGTTGTACTTCTGGGTGAACTTGTTCCTGTAGGCTGACACCAGTCTCTCGAAAGGCTCACGGACAAACAGGAACTTCATGTAGCTTTTTAAGCGGTGGTTGATCTCTGGAATGCTGTACTGGTTGAGGGTCTTCAGGTTTGAGGATATATGGGCTTCATTGGCTGGTATTTCCATGGGGTCACTGTATTTGCCCCTTCCTGTCAAGACCATCATGACTCTCTTCCAGTTTGTACAGGCCACCTTGGGTACATAACAATAGATCATTTCATGATCTTCATCCACCACCAAATGTTTGAGATCGTTGGGTGTTAGCACACGGCGTTTCCTGCTAGACATGCTGTTGGCTCGACATGTATCTGTGACTTGGTCTCTCCTAATCTGATGAAGGATTGCTGTGTTAGACAACTCCAACTGGAAAGAAAACATAGATACAAATAATTCAGTACACATAGGAAATTCTTGCTGCCTTTTTACTTACTAGGTTAATCCCCACTGCTCCATTTGTAGAAAAACAGACCATTGCAAGCACTGTATTTGAAAGACTTAATTCTTTGGCTGAATGCAGTAATTCCAAAGTTACAGGATAACCTTTTGCCTCTAAACTTCTTGATTCGAGCTGGTACAAATGTGGTCCTTAATATTTTACTGCTTTTCCCCTTCGGCACAAGGGCAAGGGACTGTACAATCCTATGTATCTTGGCAGCAAATTTATTTGCCATGTAATTTTCCTGAAATGTCGTCATTGCTTTCTTAGATATAGAAAAAGAATCTCTTTTGACCACTGTAGTCAAACTCATTCTAGAGAAGTACAGAACCCAGCTTGACCTTTACTGTTGAGACATGGCTGGAGAACACCACTGTCAGACAGTTTGCCAAAACAAAAACAGCGTGTGCTCTTGTTGTAGATGTCTTTCACGCTACAGAATTAATAATCTCAGCTCATTTCTTGGTTATGACCTTGTCATGTGAAATGAAACCCAGGGAGATTTCTGCTTTTCCAAGGAGAGCAGTCACTGAAGTGATATCTCGAGGAGCAGGAAGAGAATTCCTTCTATAACTTCCCGTCTATTGATTAGTGTTTAGTGGAAAGTGGTGAAGAGTGTGCAGCCTTTTTACACACTAGTACTGCAAACATGTTACCCTTTTTTATTTTGTTATGTTAACTTTTTTAACTGTTGTGGGCTGTTGATGGGGCTAGCTGCTATTGTCAATTAACTTACGTCAAGCACATAGAATGTGCCTTTCTGGCATATTTAGAAGGAATATCTATCTGAAGAGTTCATAGAGCTTTACATATCTTAATTAACTTAGCCTCCCTATCCCCCCCCCCCTCCCTCCAATGTTCTGTAGTTAAGTATTAATATCCCTATTTTACAGATGGGAGAAATAAGAGACACTTGGGTTAAGCACTGAAATCTCACCCAGCTCCCAGGTGCCTAACTCCATTGGCAGTCGGCCCCTAATTCCCATAGGTGCTTTAGAAAATCCCGCCTAGTGACATTAATGCTTTAGGGTATGTCTACATGGCAGTCAGAAGGTGTAATTGCAGCAGGCATAGACATACCAAGCTAACTTGAATAATAGCAGTAGTAAAGCCATGGCAGAACAAGTGGCTACACAGGCTAGCCCCACCCTCCCAGAACACTGGGCACAGGTTTGAGTGGCCACTGTCTGTGCTGCAGTAAAGGATCATCATAGAGCCAGACGAGAACCCAGAAGTCACCTCCTACAAGACAGGCCCAACAAAGAAAATAACAGAACACCACTAGCGGTCACCTTCAGCCCCCAACTAAAACCTCTCCAGCGCATCATCAGAGATCTACAACCTATCCTGAAAGATGATCCTTTACTCTCACAGATCTTGGGAGACAGACCTGTCCTCGCTTACAGACAACCCCCCAACCTAAAGCAAATACTCACCAGCAACCACACATCACTGAACAAAACCACTGACCCAGGAACCTCTCCTTGTAACAAAGCCCGATGCCAACTCTGTCCACATATCTATTCAAGTGGCATCATCATAGGACCTAATCACATCAGCCATACCATCAGGGGCTCGTTCACCTGCACATCTACCAAAAACCAGTGGGAGAACACTTTAACCTGTCTGGCCATTCAATGACAGACCTGCGGGTGGCTATATTACAACAGAAAAACTTCAAAAACAGACTCCAACGAGACACTGCTGAGCTGGAATTGATATGCAAACTAGATACAATCAACTCAGGACTGAATAAGGACTGGGAATGGCTGAGCCATTACAAACATTGAATCTATCTCCCCTTGTAAGTATTTTCACACTTCTTATTAAACTGTCTATACTGAGCAATCTTGATTATCACTTCAAAAGTTTTTTTTTCTCTTACTTAATTGACCTCTCAGAGTTGGTAAGACAACTCCCACCTGTTCATGCTCTCTGTATGTGTGTGTATATATATCTCCTCAATATATGTTCCACTCTATATGCATCCGAGGAAGTGGGCTGTAGTCCACGAAAGCTTATGCTCTAATAAATTTGTTAGTCTCTAAGGTGCCACAAGTACTCCTATTCTTTTCTCAGAGTTGATCACGTCATTCGGGTGACCCCACACTGCAATTCCACTTGCTAGGACATTATTACATTTACACTGTGAATTTCACCCTCAAGGATCTCAAAGCACCACTGAAATGCTGTCACCTTTGCAACGTGCGTGGTGGCAACAAGCTCATCATGCTGCATAATGGTTGGGAAAGGAGGTGAAAACTTGGTCAAGGACGCTGAGGCAACCTTCTTGGGCAGCCCAAGTCTTTCAAAAATAGGCGGCTATGGACGGACTTCTAAATCCCTATTCAGGCACCTAAGTGGCCTGTTTTTCCCCCAAATGCTGAGCCATTGAGATTAGTGGGACCTGCTGGGTGCTCACTGCTTTTGAAAAGCAGGCCACTCATTTAATTGATTAAATTGGGATTTAGGCGTCTAACCTTCTACTTCTTCAAGTCTTGGCCCTGATTAATATGTCAGTGTTTGAACATTTAAGTGCAGCTGGTGACCGCTTACAGAGTACTATGGAATCTTTAGTGTCTACGGAAAGGAGACAAGCTGGCTTTGTAATTCATTTAAAATATAGAATATTAATGATCAAGCAAACAACTATTTAAATATTTCTATTTTATTACAGAAAAATAACCCAGCTTTGCAAAAAGTTACAGAACTAGGCAGCCCTCCTAACCCACTGTGTGACTTGGGCAAGTCACTTCACTTCTCTGCACCTGTTTCCTCTCCTACCCTTTGTATTATCTGTTTAGATTTTCAGATGTCAGCCAGAGACCGTCCCTGGCCCCTGCCCTATGTGTCTGGACAGTGCCTAGCACAATAGGTCTCTGGTCTTCATTGTGGCCACCAGGTATTACTGTAATACAAATAAAATGAAAACCAGCCATTCTATCTTCTTTGGCTCTTTCCCAGAGTTTTAATCCATACACAAATGCCTAACACAAGCAGTGTAGACAATCTGGATCATCTCCTGTGTGTGGCATTCCTCTGAATGTTGGCCAGGCACATTTAAAGTGCAGTTTGATGTTACAGCCCTGGAGATGGGAAGCCAACTGTAGAATGTGCTTCCTATGTCCTATGGATGTTGACTAGCAGGGAATTTGTAAGTAGGATGTCTAAATGCTGTTGTCCAGGATCACACTGCTGTTTAAAGAAAATGTCTTTTCTGAGGGTAGAAGGAAAAGAAATTCAACAGTTGAAATTCACAAAGCTACAGGAGCAACTTTATCCATTAAATTAACTGGATTTTCACAAGAGATTAATTTTGTCCATGGTACTGAACAAAATACTGCTCTTCATACAGGTAGAAACACCCCTATTTTAGTTAATGGCAATATTGACCTCTGTTGACAGCAGTAGGAGCAGGATAGGGTCCAGTCCCTTATTTTACTTCCAGATTTAGAACAACTTTTAAAGTTTGCAGTATTCTAATATGTGTTTTTTCTTATGGCTCTGTTTTTGGACTACATAGAGGAATTACAGGAAATCAATGAAGATGATGTAATGGTCTCTTCTGGCCTTAAAATTTATGAATGAATCTTTAAAGTGATATGCTTTGTACTTCCCCTTACATACAATTACTCAGTTTCTCCTCTCAGGGCATATGCACATTACCATTAATAGGAATTTCATATATCCAGGGAAAGGAGAATAATGTCTCATTTTGGATTGCAACTAAATTGGGTTGCACACAATTGAATTCACTCCTTAAAGGGCACATTCCAAATTGGCGCTTATTGTGCCTTTTGCTCTTTCAATATGAAGAAACCACCTGGGCACAGTTAGGTCCCAATTACCACGTTTACTAAAAAGACACAAGCCTAGCTACATATATACTGCTGCTCTGGGTCTGGCGGCTTCTAAACCACACAACACAATGAGCACCACTAGGGGGCTCACTATTTAAAAACTCATCTATTTAATCTACACTACAGCACTTGAACTATTCAGCCATCCTCAGAGTGCGGAAGACAATCAACACCATACAGGAGACCTGGGACTGGGAGCTTCACTCTAGACTTTTGCCTATTGGGTCAGGCATTTTGAAGAACACGCTAACTTCACTGCTGTTGCAAGGTGGTGTAACTGCAGTGAAATCAATAGTTGTGCTACATCCCTTGAGCAGTGAGGCAGGTGCATTGTTCTTGGCATTTATAGGCAGGTTTGCTCCCCACTAGTAAAGCAAATGTTCTTTGGTGGCTGACCCACATATCAAATGAATCTTAGGAAGCAGGTTTCATCTTCTTTACCCAGAGGAAGAGCACACGGCTGGCATTCACCTAGTGATAAGAGGCCTCAAACTGAAGCGAAGGGAGACATCAAAGGACTCTCACTGTGCAGCCAGAGGTTAGTTAAGGTAACGCAGCCAGTGACTGAAGTCATAGGGTGACACCAAGCAGTCTTTTGCCAAATTGACCTATATTCCATGTACTGTCTACCCCAGGGCCTAGGGTAATATACAGTGCAATTTTAATAAGTGTGCCCTAAGGCTTAATATTTAATATACTTATTTTAAAATAACTCAAGTTTCTTGTGCTGTGGCTCAGAACCATTTAATTCTATATCTGTGCAGGGACAAAGTCACTTATTGACTTCATTGGCTCAACGTGGAAAAGAGACGCAGTTCCAGAATCAGCAGCGGATTTGCATCTACTTAACGTAGGGATGAATTTGATCCTGCAAGTTTATTTTCTCTAAAGCTGCACAGTTAGTTTCCTTTAAAGACATGCTTGTGGTTCTAAGGTTAGCTATGTCAGTGCAAAGCAAAGGAAAATATACCCAGAGGCTATTTGAACAATTTACTCTGGGTGCTGAAATAAGTTGAAGATCCCATGGATCGGATGAGAGGCAAATCAAACAACTAGTGCATGCTCATGTTCCCCACTGAAGTCGTCATATGCTGGGCTTCAGTAGCAGTTATGCAAATGCAACTGAAAGGATAATGTGGACCTTACTCTTAGGTTTGCATAAATTCACTGCTAGAGTTAATTAATTGCAGCCTTGATTCAGGAAAGTACTTAAGGAAACACTTAAATCCATCCTTGGTTAGGATAGCACTTTAAGCATGTGCTTAAGTCCTACTGAAGTCAAGAGAGGGGAAGGGGAATGGGAAAGGCAGCAGGAGAGGAAGATAAACACATGTTTTAGTTTAAGTGCTTACCTGACTCAAGGCCTAACATAGTGAATACAGTTTTTGAGGACATGCTAAAATGCATTAGTTTTACCCTAATGAGACTGACCCTCAGTCGCTATTTCTTTCCTGTTGGCGTTGTAACCTGAGACAGATAAACGACCATGTAAAAACTGAAAAGTTTTCTCACTCTCCTGACTTGGCATCGGAGTGAAGCAGGACAACACACCACAAATAGGTTCTTCAGCTCTCAATCTCAGGTGCAGCAGCAGCAATAAATAATTAGCCAACAGTCTAATACCAGAAATAGCTACTAATAGAGGTGCTGGCCTTATTTAGACCCCAGATGAAGTACAAAGGAAAAGAGACCTGTTTTTTGTTGTTTTTTAAAAGGGTTCTGCTCACCTGGGGATATTTTTGTGTGTGTAACATAGACGGGTCCTTTAATGTTTTGAGGGTTAACAAATCAGCTGCTTTCCATACTCTTGACTTCTGCAGAAACTGTCAGGCAGGGTATGTGTGTTAGTTTGTTATCTTTAAGTGACATTAGATGGAATATCTAAAGCATGGCTAAATTCAAAGAAAAGAGAAACTGCCTGTGTGTTATTGCTAAGTTCATGCAGTGCCTTGCAACGTCTGGGCCTGATCCAGGGAGGGGCTGAGCTTCTCTTGTGAGATGCTGATCATCATCCATTTTCACTTCAGGACGCTCAGCCCTTTGCTGGATCATGCCCATAGCTAGGCATGTGTCATGGTTTTGTGCTGTTTCTCTGCAGGGGTATATGCTACTGGGACCTGCATTTGCTGACAAATTGACAGCATCAACCTTCAACACAGACAACTACAGATTGATTGATTGCCAGTGGATAAACTATAGTAATGAGCTGGGAGGTATTTTCTTCTGGCTAGGTAAGCACAGCAGGGTGAGCTAATCTTTGAGGGCCTTTCCCGGCTTTGTGGTCAAGCAGCATGTTCAGAATCTGACCTGCTAATTGAAAACATTTCCTTAAGTAGTGTGTTATACTTCAGGCTTTATGGGTATTTGGCTTGTTCTGGTTCATTTAGATATCTGCACTTAAGGCATTTCCCTAATGGGGGAGTGAGGAAATACCTGTATGTCACTCAAAAAAAAAATCATCAAGGGCTCAATTCTGTCTGTGAAAGGGACGCAGACAAGTGCATACATGCTGCAGAACGAATATTTTTGTGTGCCCAGATTCTCCTGCCCTGCGGCAGCTACTCCTTATGCAGACTGTTGCTACTAGAGCCATGAATAACCTAAGCAGTGAGCACAAAAGCTGTTAGGAGCAGTAATAATGTGAGCGGGGTGGCTGCCAGGCTGCAGGGAAGCACACCTGGGCATGTGGACCATGTCTTCAGTAACATGGAATGCCACTCCGTTCAGTTCTGGGGGACAGTTGAGATTTGCCATAGCGAGGACTGCAGGATTTGCTTTGAATTACTTTGTGGTAGAAGGTTGTCTCCTGCTCAACCTTGTATGCAAAAAAATTCTGTCTACTCTTTATCACTGTGGTAGCTAGCTTGGGTGCTACTGAACTAATCTGTGTTTCTGATGAAGATAATGTATTTTATCCACTATCATTAGTATAAATCAAAGCTAATCTCCACCAATTTTTGTTAAAGTTGAAGATGTTTTGCACCAGTGAAATAGGCACATACCAAATGATAACCTAGTATGACCAGCTGAAAACAGGGTCTTATAACAGATGGCGTCAGGGAGCCTTAACTATAATTGGTGCTACCAGTTCCACCTATAATACATGTAACACTCATGCATAGAATATTTCAGCTGTAGAAAACGTCTCCAATATTAACAACAACAACAACAACAACAAGATATCAACACACCCAGTAAGAGTGCTATGATGTGGGTTAGTAATTTAATATAGAAAATGTTTACCCTTGCAAATATGCAGAATATTTTCAGTCTTATTTGCAGCTCAGAAACATGAATTTGATTCTTGCAACTTTGTGTTGTAACTGCAAGACAGTCCCTCACACCGATATTATGCAATATTTTAAATTCTTGACTTTAGACGTTTGTGGGCCCCAGCCACCACAATAGCTATTTGTCCTCAGAATAGATTTTCCTCCGATACCTCAGCATTGGTTAACCTCCCAATTTGCCCTTCTCAAAAGAATTTCTGTTGTAGTTTAGACTCTACGTTATTTCGTACCTGAAATGTGCACTGTAGGTCAATAATTTAGAACTGTGCCTTGAAATAAACTTGAAATAAGCTAGGGGGTTGATTTTTTTTTTTTTTTTTTTTTTTTTAAAGGTAACCCAGTAGATTTGGAGATATTGTCAGAACTCTGCTTTATTTAGTCCCATGGCAAATCCTGTAAATGTTAAACACTTTAAAATTCATTTTTTGTAGCTAGACTATTAGTACTACTACTATTAGTAGCTCTACTAAAGTCAAGGTTGAATTTGGCTGCATCCTGAGCCTCTACAACAGGGGTGGGCAAACTACGGCCCGGGGGGCCGCATCCGGCCCTCCAGACGTTTTAATCCGTCCCTCAAGCTCCTGCCGGGGAGCAGGGTCAGTGGCTTGCCCAACTCTGCACGGCTCCCGGAAGCCGTGGCATATCCCTCCTCCGGCTCCTACGCATAGGGGCAGCCAGGGAGCTCTGCATGCTGCCCCCACCCCAAGCACTTCCACTGCAGCTTCTATTGGCTGGGAATTGAAGTCAATGGGAGCTGCAGGGGTGGTGCCTGCAGACAGGGCAGTGCGCAGAGCCACCTGGCCACGCCTCCGCATAGGAACCGGAGGGGGGACATGCCACTGCTTCTGGGAGTTGTTTGAGGTAAGCGCCGCCCGGAGCCTGCACCCCTGGACCCCTCCCATGCCCCAACTCCCAGCCCAAAGCACCCTCCCACAACCTGAACTCCTCATTTCTGGCCCCACCCCAGAACCCACACCCCAGATAGAGCCCTTACCCCCTCCCACACCCCAACCCCTAATTTTGTGACCATTCATGGCCTGCCATACAATTTCCATATCCAGATGTGGCCTTCAGGCCAAAAAGTTTGCCCACCCCTGCTCTACAGCCTGGCAAAGAGTGAGGGTCCCAGAGCTCAGGCTGCAGTCTGAGCCTGACTGTCTATACCACAATTAAACAGCCCCTAAGACTGCGCCCTGCAAGCCTGAATCAGCTGGCACAGGCCGGGCGCGAGTGTCCAAGTGCAGTGAGACATACCCCGAAAGGTCACACTGTGCTCTTAAAATGAAAAGAGCCCAACACTGCCCATTTCCCATTAGAAAACGGAGGGGGTTTACAACACTTAATGTTGGTCATTAACAATACAAACAACTCTAGTACAGCCAATTCAGATAATGTCTGGGAACATGATTCATGCCAGGGAACAGAAGAGATTTGGATAAGAGGGAGATTTAGCCAAATCTTTGGTTCAACTGACTTGGGCTGCAGTGATTCTTCTTGAACAGCTTTGTAATATTTTACAATCCATAGAGCAGAATACTCTACTGCCCGCATATTTTATGTACTTCATCGCTCTGCAGTCTCATGTTTGAGGGTCTTTTTAAATTGCCAGAATTAGCATCACATGAAATCCACAACAAAACTTCAAAATTAATATTTCCTCCCCCCCCCATTTAATAAAACACATCAGACAATATATAAACCTGGTACATAAAAGGGGGTGGTCTGTGTGATTGTGTACCACGTTTCTGTCTGTCTACAACTCTGTCCCACGGTAATCCTGACACAGAGGTTGGATAGTAGAGGATAATACTAATACTGGTGTAAGAGAGTACGGGCACAATGACAGAAAATGAGCAAATAAACCCACTTGAAAGGTTTCTTAAAATAATGTGGTGTTGCTTTTCCTTTTCATGTACCTTATTGTATAGCAACACTTTCAGTGAGCCCAAGTGAAATAAGTCTCATTAGTGTTACCCAAGATGCAGAACAGTCTCATCTATTATGTAAAATGAATGACTGGGGGAGGGGGAAATCAATAGAGTTTTTTGGGGTGGGGGAAATTCCTCATAGTGGTAGCTTGCACTTTTCATCTCCAAGGATCTCAAAGTGCTTGGGTTTTTTTTTATAGACACAAACACACACCACTGAAGATGGGGGAGGGGCTTAAGAGGAAAAGTAACATGAGGACAGACACCCCCCCCCCCACTACTGAATTAAATTCAGGGATTCACTTATTAGCAGGATTTAGGTCATACTGCAGGAGATGAAAAATATGGAACCCACTCAAATAAAGCAAAAGGAAATGTAGGTACAATACTTGTCCCCCAGGGTACCAGGGCTAACTCCCAATTTAGAACAAGTGTTACAAATTACAGTAACTCTTCTCCTCACGGGGGAAGTACCATGGTGCCTCTTATGAGCACAGCGGCCAGGGATTCTGTATTACATCTCATTTGGAAGACAACAGCCAGATCCTTAGCTACTGTAAATCCTCGTTGCTACACCCAGCTGAGGTTCTGGCCTAGCATCTCTAGCAGCACAGATGCCCATAATACTATGCTGGGTCAGAGGAAAAATGGATTCAGAGCAACACCTTCTGAATCAACACTATTTCCTCCATCACCATAATTTTCCTAGAAGGACCCCCATGCCCATACTCCCTGCTGCAGCGCATTTAGCTTGCAAGAGTCAATGATGTCACCCTCTAAATTGTAATCCGGTTTTATAAAGGGACTACAGACAGACCCTTTAAATACAACTTGGAAATAAGCATTCTGGCAGTATCCTAGACTGGCAACAATGGAGAACAGTGGAGACAAAGGTCCAGCTAAAATAATCAATTTAAATACAGCATTTTTGGGGGACAGATGAGAAGCCTCAGGAAGGATCATGAACCCAGGATAATTTGAAGAGGAATGTTAGTGCTGCAGCATTTCTTGGGACCTAACTTACAGAAGGGAAACTTGGTGTCTCAAGTTGCATCTACTAAAAGCATTCAGTGTTATAAGATGGCTGGTAGAAAGAAAAAGAATTTAATTGGGCAGATTTCCAATTCCTTGTCTCATAAAACAACAGCAAAAACAAGGAAACCAAAGGCTAAACCCTCGGTGTAAACTGGTGTCGCTCTGTTGTAGGCAGTAGAGCCTACAACATTTATACCAGCTGGAGATCTGGCTCCAAGATTCTAACAATAATGTGACTTTGATTTGGTCCTTCTATGACAAAAAAGGACAGTATGTTTGATGAATTTGTCCACTTTTGGCTCATTCTTTAAGTACGGTCATAAATCACTGTTCATATTAAAAACTAAAAGTTCCTGCCATTTACGAATTTAATTTAAAATGAAAAACCTTCCTGCTGTCTCACCTGCATTGCTAGAGGTCACCACACACTTTCAGTATCTGTTATGACGCTGCTAACACATTGCTGAATTCCATAAAAAGGAAGAGGTTCCCAACGCGGTAAACTGGAAAGAATCAAGGAGAATGCAGTTACGTTGCAATCTACCTAGATTTCATCCAAAGTTGTTCCTAGTGGGGGCTTGAGAGTTCCCATCATTTCACTTCGGGGAATATCCCCAGTAGCCACTGTTATATTGTCCCTCTCTTTCCTGATGGTATGACTGCCACATTGTTTCAGACATGCTGTGGACAGCTATCACCAATTCATGTGTATGGTACACTGCAGTATGAGCATTATAAGGTGACATCCTGACACAGGAGTCGAATCCAGGACCTTCTGGGTGAGTGAAAACAGACCTTTCAGTTTGATCTTGTAAACCCTCTGTGTGCAGAACTGCCACTGAGGTCTATAGTAATTAGACAGGTGGAGGGCTTGCAGAATTGGGCCTTGAGTTATTAGACACTGATCTACATAAGCCACAAGATTTTGAGCAGCTGACTTAATTTGCCTTGCAGCCTTCCCACTTATCTCTTAAATAACTATGAGTTATTATAAATTAATGTACAAGGCACTGATGAGACACAAAACATATCAGCCCAAGCACAAAGAACTTATCTAAGATAACTACAGAGAAGAAAGGATGTGCTAGGACACCCAGCAGAGAGAGTAACCTGACATTTTGTTCTATGTTGTTTGCTCCCTCCTGTAGCCTTTTTGAAAGAAAAGTGTCTCAAGAGACTTGAATGAGGACAGAGAGGGGGCTAGGGAAAGTGGGTGTGAGTGGGCATTTCATATATAGCAGCATCGAAGGAGATTATGAGACAAATGATGCGTTAAGAGTAGCACTCCTGATCTGGGCCAGGGAGTGCATGGGGGGGACATCATAAGAGATGCAAAATGGATGGAGTTGCATAGGGCTTTAAATGCGAGGACAAGGAGTTTCATTTTGCTGCAGCGGGCATAGGGAGTCAGTGGAAGGATTGGCTCTGGCATCTCTCTCTTTCAAGATGTAGTCCAACTGCAATTCCATGTTGGACCTAATCCAAAGACCATTGACGTAAAGGGAAAGACTCTCTCCTCCACTTCAGTGGACTTTTGATCAAGCCCATTTTCATTGAAGTGGAATAGCTGGTATTTCGCACACTTCAACCAGAAACTTTCCAGAGATGCACTATAAGGCCACTGAACCGAAGCTTCTATGCCAATGATATTCATTATCAAGCCTACTTCATGAAAATGCACCTAACTCTAATTCACAGGACAGGCTGAAGGCTTGATAGATGTTCTGATACCGTAATGATGGGCATCAGAGAAGAGCCTGAATACAACAGAAGAGATGAAAAATCTGTAGTTTCCCTAGGTTTGGAGGCCCCTAGGATACATACTTCCTTCTGACCCCACATGGCTCTGGCCTGGCATCCGATATTAATGGATTTATCTGTAACCCGGTGTAATGTTGCACTGTATATGATTTTATGAAAATATACGAATGTAACTGGAATATGCTTCATGCAAAATGTCTCTTATAAGGTATCATTACAAAGCTTATAATCTACTGAGTGTGATCATCCTATTTGTATACATTTACCACTCTTGTATCTGAAACTAGAAATATGAAATATAACTGAGGGCCTATTGTAATTATGCAATGTGTGGGCCATTAATGGTGGTTTGGAATCTTGATGGCTCCCATTAACCAGGACAATTGACTGCAGATGGCTCTGTTTTACCTGTAAGTCTTCCTGTATAGGTGTGTGATGGCAAATGGGTAATGAAGTCTTACAGTGATATGTGATCAAGTCACCTGAACTGGAATCCATCTTTAACCTAGTGCTTTTCCATTGAGAAGAGGGGGGGAGGGGATGACCCAGAGGGACAAAGGATTCCCGCCTTATACAAAAGATATATAAATGGGTGGAACAGAACAAAGAGGGGAGCCATTACGAGGAATCCCCTAGCTATCACCTGAGCTGGAACAAGGGCTGTACCGGGGAAAAGACTGTGCCCAGACTAGGAAGGTGTCCAGTCTGTGAAAGAGACTTATTGAAACATCTCTGAGGGTGAGATTTTTACCTGTACTCAGTTGTATTACTGTATTAGGCTTAGATTTGCATGTTTTATTTTATTTCACTTGGTAATTCACTTTGTTCTTTCTGTTACTACTTGAAACCACTTAAATCCTACTTTCTGTATTTAATAAAATCACTTTTTACTTATTAATTAACCCAGAGTACGTATTAATACTTGGGGGTGAGGTGGCAAACAGCTGTGCATCTCTCTATCAGTGTTATAGAGGGCGAAAAATTTATGAGTTTTCCCTGTATAAGCTTTATACAGGGTAAAACGGATTAATTTGGGTTTAGACCCCATTGGGAGTTGGGCATCTGAGTATTAACGGAAAGCAGCTTACAGAAGTGTTCTTGTCTTTAAGTCTGCAGCAAGTAATTCAGACCCTGGGTCTTTGTGGGAGCAGGCTAGTGGGTCTGGCTCAAACCAGGCAAGGTCCTGGGGTCCCGAGCTGGCAGGGAAAGCAGGGGCAGAAGTAGTCTTGGCACATCAGTTGGCAGTTCCCAAGGGGGTTTCTGTGATCCAACCCGTCACACCCAGTTTCTGCTCTTGTACCTCTGGCACAGTCTAGGTGTTATATTTTCTATTTGCGTCTCAGCAGGGTAACCCCTATCCTGTCTCAATACAATTTACTCAGTCTCATCCTAAATCAGTTTTCCATTTTCAATTTTTAACTCAGCAGGGTGTGTACCAGTATTGCTCTGAAGCTTTTGAAAACCAAATAGCTTTTATTTTTCTAACTGCTGCTTAGCTGGTTTCTCATAATATAATTTCCTAGCTTTAGTAATTTGCAAAGAAAAAAACCCAAACTTTTTACCTGATACTGCATGTGTTTAAATGTGCGGAACTTCCACTCCATGCAATGGGTGTTCCGTGCCTGGAGTGCTGGCAAGATCAGATCAGGGCATGATCCTGCTATTCTTACCCACCCAAGCAGTTCTGCTGAACTCAGCTCATATGAGTAAGGGATGTAGGATCAGAAAAGGGCCAGCTTTTGCCAAGGAATTACACTCGCTGCATTTGTTAAAATAAAAAATTAAATAACATTAGATGCAAGAACAGATTCCACAAAACACCTACTCCACTTCTTACAATGGTGCCCAGAGGCCTCAACAAAGATTAGGGCCCCGTTGTGCTAGGCACTATATAAACACACAATTAAAGTCCTGCCCCAAAGAACTTACAATCTAAAGAGACGACATAGACACAGGAGGGGAACACAGACACTGAAGTTATTTCCTCCAACGTCACATGGCAGGTCATTGGCAAAGCGGGGGATAGAACCCACAGTCACCCGAGTCTCAATCCAGTGCCCTACTGGACCACACTTTCGATCTAGTTTCGATTTCCTTTTAAACTAGTTTGGTTTGTTTGTTTGTTTGTTTAAAACCTCCTAACTCCATTCTATTTTTTCAAAGTTCTCACTCTTAGCTCATTTCCTTGGAAAAAGCTTACGGGGTGGGGGTGGGAAGCCACTCTTAAGGTTTGCTTTCTGTTTGCTCCTGAATTGTCAGGCTGCAGACTATGGCTGCCTGCCCTGCATTATGCTCCTTTCATGGATTCTGAACACTTGCCAGATTCTATTTTTTCCCCTCCACTGATCTGGTTAAAACGCTGACTCCCCTTTTGCTGCTCTCGCAGCCTGCCCTGCTCTGTTGGCTGCTTGAAGACTCCATCAAGAATGGGAGGCAACAGAGCTCCAGCAATAAGTTTTTCAAAGATGTGCCAAGCTGTAGCTATAAGCATGTAAAGCCTTAAGTAGCTAGGTCCTTCCTCTCTCCTGGCATAATCCTTTTTACATTGCCTAGCTCCTGCTCACTGGCTCTGTGTGGTCACAGGACTTGGGAACGTTGCCCTCTCCCCATTCCCATGAAAACAGCAGGGCAGGACCTAAAAAGTGGTAGAAGACGGTGCTAGCTACAACACAATGGCCCAAGAGAGGCACAGTCTGTAGCCAGTGGCAAGTCCAAACACTCAGCTGTGTGTATGGCTGGGATCAACAGCATGCACTAGATGGAGGTGCACTCACCTCCTTTATAATGGTGAAGCAACACGTGGCTGGCATAGCCTTGAAGCTGCCCACCTTGAGCCATCCTGCCCAGCACAGGCATGATGGCTTCCATCCCTGAAGAACAGCCAGCACCCTTCCCTTCATCCTCTGCGTGGTTCCCTAATGTGAGGGTGGTGCATGTTGACATAAAATGGTACCATCTGTAGCCTCTCCTTCAATGCAGGTGAGACTAGTATTATGTGGTTTAAACCCACTGCACTTTCCCCCCCACATTATAGCCGTGGAAAGGGACTAGGTTAAGAGATCCTTCAACTTGACTATAATTATATACATATGGAATGGGTTTTCATTCTGCCCAATTTTTTACTTGCTTGTCATTGTTTTTTCAAGGGAAACGGCTCATTTTCTCTGGGTTTAACACGTAATGCTAGTAACATGGAAAAGAATGAAATCCATACGTGATGGATGGGCTTTGAAAGAGTAGGAGACCATATTTCAGATCACGCCTAAGGACTGAGAGGGCAGGGAAGCTGAACTGCCTTCTCATGCCTAGAGATGGTCCTTCCAGAGCAGGACTGAAACATTTTGGTAGGGCAGGGTGGAGGCAGCACATGCTGCCCACTGCCTGTGCTACACCTGTAAGATGAGTGAATAGAAAATGTCCTTAGCTAAGGCTAGCAGTATGACACCTTAGCCCAGCACTAAATTCACACACCCCTTTTTATCTTGTAAAGTACAATCCATGAAGACGTGGTCCATCTGCTAGCAGAGGCCACACTTTTATTGGCTGCAGCTGGAGAATGTGCTCCTCTGTATCCTACATGGATTCACATAAGTAAGGAGCCAGTGGCAACTTCTTCTGGCCCACTTGCGCTGTCCCTCTCTGTGCTGCTGAGTGTGGGATCCCTCCTGCCCAATGAAACCTCTGCAAGGGTCCCACCGAGTTGCTATGGCACAAAGCACGGTGAATTTCTATTTGCCCTTTGAACACTGATGCTAATACATCTACTGTAAGGTGGCTGACCGAGCAATATAAAATAATGGGCATAAAATGCCTCAAGCTCCCTTTCACGTTGAATTTAAAATGCAAACAGATGTACAGGCAGGATGTTTATCCTTCCTTCTTTAAATTATTTATAGTGGTTTAGACTGGGCGACCCTATTACACTGAAGTAAATGCATCAGCTTAGACCAGGAGTTACAATATCTTCCACTGCTAGAAAATGAAGCCAAATGGTGCTTGTATCAGAGATGCAGCAGTTCCAGATCACAGAATTCACTAACTGGACAATAGCCCCTTGATGTCACAGAATGTTTTAAAGACCGTATCAGGGCAAGGCATCAATGCTTCCCTTTGTGAGCATTTCACAAAGTTGGGTCGAGTCCAGGTGAGTTCTCTGTCAGTCGGACATCTCACGCTGTTGGTCTTGAGGCACTTTGGATACTGTGTTTGCTCGCTTTCTGTTTTTGACTTAGGGTGAGAAGAGACTGCTTACTCCCCACAGAAAAGATGGGGAGGGCACCAGAAGCCTTCTCTTCATGCATCCAGGCATGGACCAGTCACAGGGGGTCTCCAGCATGCCAGGGTTTCCATCCACCACTGTTGCTGCAGGAACTAGCAAACCCAGAAACATGGCTCTCCCGAGAAGCTGCCTTGTCTACCCCTGGACACATCGTACCTCAGGGCGGCACAAGCTTCCAGGAGTTCCAGCTAGGGAGGTGCGACTCTCTACCCCCAGTTCCCTTTTAGCCTTTAAAATATGGCTCCACATTCAAGAGAGACTAAAATGATGGCATTGAAAGGTTTCACCCCTTGTCATGTCTCAAAGATTTCAAGAGCAAATGTTTTCAGGTGACAAGTAGAAATAGTTAACCCCCACCCGACTTTCAGCCCTGCAAACTCCAGCTGGAGCTCTAAAAGTCACAACTTGTTAGTTTTTCCATTTCATGCATTCTCACCAGCAAGAAGGGTTGTGCAGGCCAGATCCATCTCCTCTCAGCCCACAATGATTTGTTCATTTAAAAAAAAAAAATCCCCAAACCCCCTTGTTTTCCTAGCTAAAGCGAAATCTGTGCCATGTGTTCGGAATAGAAGAGCGTGCCCACGCTCCAAAGCTACAAGTGTGGGAGCGTCACACCGTATATTTACTCTGGGTTTTATTAGTTTTTCTCCTTTTTTCTTCTCACTTTTTTTCTTCCCCCATCATCTTTTTGCCTTTATAAATAAAACAAACACTGTAATGGTCCAAAGCACTTCCTCTCACATTAGCAATACCACCGTGTTTTGGCTGCCTTGGAAGAGTCCAGCACTCCTGTTGGCAGGGGTTGGAGGTGTGCACTGATTGGAGTTCTATAGGATTTTGATAGTTTAAGGTTTGCATTTATTTTTCATTCTGCCTATTGTCTGCTCTGGGGTCACAGTCAAGTTGAACTTTCAAACCCGCAGTTCAAAAAAAAAAAAAGAGAAGAAAAAAAAGACGCAAACATTTTCCAAGGAAGGCACAAATATTAAACAGAATGGATAAGAGGCTGCTCCAAAACATACATACTATTTAGAAGATTAAGATAAAGCAGCTACCACACACTGCTACTTTAAACCTGATACAGAACATCTGCTCCTGTTTAGCTTTTAATGATTCACAGTCTCTTGCCTGCATCTACAATGAGAAAAGAAACACTTGAGTGGCGCTAAACAGCAGGTTAGCTTATCCCATTGTGAGGAAGAGAGAATCCTTCCCATGCTTAGCTGAGCAGAGATGAACCACTAAACAGCCAGCCAGGAGACTTAAAGCCCACACATGGAGAAAAGGGATGTCCTTTTTTGCAGCTCAGAGTTGGCTCTTGCTGAATTTTCTTTTTACCCCTGCAGTTTATGGACCTAAATTAATCTCCTCTTCACTCCACACAAACACTTTAGATGGAATTATTCCTCCCCTGCCACTCTCAATGATTTTTCTATGCTAGAGTCGATTGTACCAATAATGCTTAAGAACCCAACTATGGGCCTGACCTAAAGCCCACTGAAGTCAATGGGAGTCTCTCCATTGACTACAGTGCACATTGGATCAGGCCCAAGTGTGTTAAAGTCTGGGCAGATAGTAGGTGTGAGTGGCAATATTAGGGTCTGAGGTAGCAGATATACCTACAATAGGAATAAATCCTAGTTGCAGTTTTAACTCCCAGGAAATCGACTTCTGGCAGGGAGGACGGCAGGTGGTGACAGAATGGATTCCTCCTCCTGAAGCTGCATCTGCAGCCACTCTTGCGGACTGAGGGCTGGGATAAAAATAACACTTAGCTTTGAAATGGTACTTTTCATCTGGAGACATCAAAGTCGACATTTCCCCCACTTCCAGATGTGGAAACTGAGCCACAGAGAGGTGCTCCCACACTGCTGCACTTCCCCTCCTCTGCCACTGGGGGAGTTTGCCAGCAGAGCCACACTACCATAATGCCACCCAGTCAAGCCCTGGCCCTAGCCTCTCTCTCCACACATGCCCAGCAGCATGGAAGAAGCCCCTACAGAGCACAGCTCTGCCTTGGGTGCTAACCCAGAGTGGCCAGCTCTCCCAGCTTGATTGTCTGTCTTATTTTTGTCTTGCAGTCCCAGCTCCCAGAGTCATATGTTTTGTGTGAGAATTTCAGCCTTTTTTTTTTTTTTTTTTTTTTAAGTGAGTTACTAGCTTTCCTGCTTGATACGCCCCAGAAAGTGGGTCCTAACTCCTGATTATGGAGCTCTTGGGACTGGCAGGACTGGCTAACCACCCGCAGGGACTCCTCGGATGCTGTGTCACACTCTGCACAGAGAAACCGTTCTATTGGTGGGGTCTGTCAGGCCCTTCACAGCAGCAGAGACTGGGGAGTGAGACCCTGGCAGGATCTGCCTTAAAACATTGCCAAGGCTCCTTCCCTGCTATGGCCCCAATTCAGGACAGCACTTAAAGCACATGCTTAAAGTGCCATTGAAGTGAGTGGGTTTTAAGCACATGCTTAAATGCTTTCCCGAGTAGGGCTGCTTTAATGAATCAGAATCTACGGTTGAAATGATGCTAGTTACACTGTGACTATGATAGGTGCGAGCAGGGTTTCAGTGGTAATAGACAAGGGGCCAAAAGTTATTGCTTGGATGTACATCCTACCTTCATTGGCACTTTTCCATTTCTCACCATCGCTCTTAAGAACTCACCTTTGGGTTTAATTTCCAAGCTAAATCAGTGACACTGAAGAACTTAACAGGTAGACAATTGGCATTACCTGTATGTTAAAATGTATAGCGCCTATTCTAGCAGTACATATAGCTGTTTTGATAAATCATGAACTTTGAGTCACTGAGAGCAGATTGGAAGTCAGCAAAACCCTTAGTTCAGTGAAAGTCGTCAGTTCCAAGACATTTTGCAATGGAAGAAAATCATGTAACCTTGTACGCACGAACAAAGAGGAGCTTCATGTTTGTTTGTTTGTTTGTTTAAATGTAAGAATTTAAATGAAGATTTAGCTCCTCACTGGAAATCAACCAGTATGTTACAGAAAAATAACTGGCCCATGCATGTGTACTTACCAGGCTCAATGTAAAAGGTAGTGTTGTTTTCCTGGAAAAGTACTACATGTTTCGTAAGGAGCAGAGACACACAAGAGGGATACAGTTTCTGTGGAAAAGTAGGGCGAAACATTGTGCCAAAAGTGGCCAGCTTAGAGAACCAGTATTAATTATGAGAAACAAAGCATGTCGGTGGGTGAAGCCAAAATAAAATATTACCAACAGTCCAAATTAACATGCACGTTTTTACTAATCCAGACACCAACATCTCTAGATGGGTTTAAGCCATGGTATGCATGGTAGGCGAGAAGGCGAGCAGTTACAGTGATCCAGTTGCTCCCAGGCAGCCTGCAACTATCTGGCTTTAAATGGCAACTAGCCAAAAATGTCCTTTATGTCACTTTGACGCTGGCACATATGGTTAAATATTCTGAAATGCTGGCCTGCTAGACAGGATTTGGTTAACTGATTAAAAAAACATAGAAGTCCCCTCCAAGGGAGCAGGTGAACAAGAGCCTGAGAGGGCAGATTGATGCATTAGAAAATGAAGGGAAAAAACCATAAAGAACCACAATAAATAATACATGCAGTAAAATATTGCTCATGCATCTCTGGGCTGAACAGCTTCTTTTGAAAAGGCTCATGCTTTTGATGGCAGAGAATGACATCTGTGTGTGACAAGAGGGGAAAGGAAAGCAGAAGAGCCTGTGATAGATGTGAACTATTAAATAACAGGGAATATTTGGGGAATTAATATTTATGACATGTAAAAGACTATGGTAAAATAAAAGCTGACACAAACTTATGAAAGGAGGATGATTTGAGTTAAGGCAGATGTAAAACCTGCAGTCTGTCTATTCTGTCAAGAAAGTAATTCGCCTCTGTGAGGTCTATGTACCAAGCAATGTCAAAAGAAGAAGAAAAGAAATATATAATATAGGCCTGATCCAAAGTCAACAGAAAGATTCCCGTTGACTTCAGGGGGCTTTAACTCCAACCCTATATGAATTTCAGCTTCTAATAGGATTTGGGGGTTAGCACTCTCCCCCAAACAGACAGATTGTCCACAACCTTTCCATAGCCCCACAGATCCAGTTGACAGTAGTGAAACAGGTACTTGTCTCAATAGCATGGAATACTGATGGGTGGTGGGGGACCCTTGATAGTGTGGGAATGACAGGTTTCAGGGTAGCAGCCATGTTAGTCTGTATCCTCAAAAAGAACAGGAGTACTTGTGGCACCTTAGAGACTAACAAATTTATTAGAGCATAAGCTTTTGTGGGCTACAACCCACTTCTGCATCTGAAGAAGTGGGTTGTAGCTCACGAAAGCTTATGCTCTAATAAATTTGTTAGTCTCTAAGGTGCCACAAGTACTCCTGTTCTTTCAGTGTGAGAATGGGTGCTTTAGAAGTGCTAATAGCATCACTGGGGGATTTTTTCAAAGGCACAAAAGGAAGTCAGGCACTCAACTTTCCATGGGAGTTAGGTGCCTAATTGCCCTTTATGCCTTTGAAAATCTCCCTCATAAGAGACGGAAAAGTTCTGTTTGGTCACCCGGTCCAACTCCCTGCCATACAGCACTGTTCCCGATACTACTGTATAATCTCTAGTGTGCTGGTTAGTCTTCGTTTTAAAAGTCCCACTACTTTTCTTGGGAGCTCATTTTACAGCCTAATACATCTCACTGTCAAGAGATTTCCCCCCCCCCAAATATTCATCCTAAATGGGATCTTTCCTAATTTCTTTACCTTAAAGAGTGAGCTCTGTGGATAGAAGATCTTAAATGCTGGAATGGCTCAGATAAAAAAGGACTAAATCAAAACCACTGTGACAGCCTCAGTTCTGAATTTGTTTCCTTGTGGTGGGTACATTTCCTGGATGTGACTTTAGTTTTAAGCAGGGTTATGTTTAGTTTCTAGACATGGTTTCCTCTTGTTTTGACCCTGCTGAATTGCAGTAGCATAATCATAAGGCTACCGTGAGAGAGCTGTATATATGGATGCTAAGAATCTGAAAACTTCAGCTGATGGATTACATTTCCTCCTTCACAGAACCTCACGGAGAAAAGCTTCTTGATAATGTCATAGAAAATAGGTTCTCCAGACCCACGGCTCAAGGAACAATGTAAATCACTGTGTTCTCTGCACCAGAGCATATATTTAGAAGAGTGTTTGATCTTCAAAGGGAAGAATGTGTTTCAGCCAAAGGATCCTGTCAGCACACACCCCGGCACCTACTGCAGACAGGTTGAAATAGTTTCTTTTCTGCAACCCTTCCTCACGTGAATAGTCCCTACTCTCACAAGCAGTCCCAGTGACTTCACTTGGACTAGTCTCGTGAGCAAGGGTTGCAGAATTAGGTCCCAAACTGTCCTCCTATCAGCTATTGCCCAGATTTCAGCCTATTCTCTAGTGGTGTTAGTAATTGCAATGCCAGTTATGTTTATTGGCTGACCAGCTGGTTTGCATGGAAATGATAAATCTTTATTGCAATTCAGAACGGGCCCTTACTCTGGGGAATGAGACTGCACTGCACCCATCCCCAAATTGAGCCAATCCAGTTATAAGCCTGCTTTGAAAAAAACCATACTTCTTCTCCAAGAAGAAAGACCCCCTCATGCAGCATCTCAGGCTTTTTAATATAAATTCAGAGGAAAAAAAATCCACCCAGGGACACTAGCAATAACCAGGCATAGGCGTACCAGGGAACGTGAATAAAACACTGCATTAAGCTGCAGCCGTTTTGCTCAACCTCAGAACATAAAGTTTATTGAATGACTCCCAGAAGAGGGGGAAATGCATGTGGCCCTTAGTAATAAAGTCTATAATTAGTTTTTATAGAAAATCCACAAACTGTGCTCAGCTCCTCACCAAAGTGTTTTTTGTTTGTTTTTTGGACTCGGGTAATGAATGCTTTATACCTCTGCGCAGTGATAGGTGGGCACAGAAATGAACACTTAAGGCAGGTTTTGGTTCAGCTCATAGGTCTATCCATCTGGGGTCTAGCAAAGGAGGAGAAAGTTCTCAGTTATACTTGTTTGGTCACAATTGGCCAGCTCCCACCACAGCTCCTTTGTGCCACTTTGGCTGACCAGCCAGCTGAGAATTCCCACAGTGTGGCAATTCCTGATGGTACTGAGTTAATTCCACTCCTCCTACTTTCACATCTAGCATGTGGCTCAGGAGAGAGCATGATCAGAGTGCTGCTGGATTGTGGCGATCCCTGACTGGTGTCACGGCCCCTTTAGGGCCACTATCACTCAATACAAGTTAGAACAACCCTGAGGCGGTTCTAAGTTGAGCCAGAGGCTGAAGTGGCCTCCAGCTAGGCCCAGGATTGGCGGAATGGGGTGTAACAACTGATCCCTTCACTACAGCTGCATAGGAAGGACTAAATGCTGTGCAACCCCAATAGAGTTCTTGGAGAAAATTAGGGCAGAAATTGACTCTACAACTCAGACTCTCTCTTGCTCAGTTCTACCATCTGGCTTCTTCAGCTCCTGTCAATCTGACTATTTTGCTGCCAGGTCTGAAGTCTCCATATTAAACCAATTACTAAAAAAAATAAACAAATGTATGGATGTGTAAATCTGTGTGAATGCAGATGGACAGATAATGTTTGTTTGAGTTTTATGAGGTTTTTAAAACTCAGCACCATAGAATGTAAAGTTTAAATAAGTTCAGGACTAACATTCTACAAGTACTATAAGAAACTACTTGTCTGCAACAGTCAATGAAGCAAAGTTTTGGAGTGGAGGACACTGGAGTCATTCAACAAGTGACTTAGTTATTCTGGGTGCTACGAAGAACGGGATGTTATTTTGGGTGCGAGTTTGTGTGAATTGACTTTTTAAAAACTTTCTGATAAGTTCATTTGACTTTTCATATGGTCCCTGTTTTCTGTTTATTTGTGGCTTTATTGAAGCTGGATGCAACATTCTGAAAGGTCTTGTAAATCAGTTACTACATGGACCTTTAAATAGCAACTGATTAAAACTAAAAGCAATCTCTAATTATATCAAAGAAACCACTCAACTGGTTATAGCCGTGGTCACCACACATGATGTAAATTCTCTTCCTCTGAGGCTCAACAAACTAGACAAACCACAGACTGTTCCCAGCATGGATACTTAATAACACAGTCTAGACAATGCCAATCCATACGACATTCACTTACCCTAACATAGCTCCATGCATTTATTTTTATAGTTTCAGACTCTGGAAAATACATCCTCTAGTTAAGGAGTAGCATTCAGCATGGAAATGGACGTTTCAGAAAGGAGTGTACCAATAAGAATACAAATATATCAGACTTCCACATAATCCAATTTACTAGTGTCTTTATATCATACTTTCCACTCAAATCTCTCAAAGAAACAGACGTTCTATCAAGCAACTTATATGATCCTCACCACTACAGTATCTCAGTGTCCCTGTGGAGTAGGTAAATGCTATCCCCATTTTACAAACTGGAAAACTAATCCAAAACAAAATTGACTTGGCCAAGCTCACATGGTAAATTAGTGGCAGAGCCACGGGCTGGTTCTATTGTTCTCTCACTTCTAGCAGTTTAAATCAAGAGTAACTCTACTGAAGTCAAAGAAGTTACACAAGTATAAAGTGACATGAGAATCAGACCGAAGAGGTTCTACCTCCCCATCCTATCATTTCACCGCAGGCTATACTCCTTGGTTTTCTTACCTAGCTTACTATTTAGCCTAACTCTTTGGTAGGGCTGGTCAAAAATCTTATGTCAAAATTATTTTTGACAGAAAAATTGGATTTTCCACTTTGAATGAAATTTTGCATGAAAAGTGTCCCCTAACTTCAGAAAGTTAACTTGGTCAAAAAAACACACCGACCCCCCACACATCAAAAATGTTTATCTCTCATGATGCAGCTCATAACTCCCCAAGAGGAGAGACTGTGATGCATCATGGGAGATATTGTCTAGGCAAAGAGTCTGACCTATTGAGAACAATGGGCGCACGAAGCGCCTGAACTACAACTCCCATGAGGCATCATGATAGGATTTCTGAATCAGAATCTTTGAGTTTTCAGCCAAAGGGTCAAATACTCTGTGGAAGAAAACCCCATTTTCTGAACAGCTCTACTCTTTGGTCCACCTCCTGTCCTCACACATGTGAACTTAATTTCCACTGAATTCAATAAAGGGGGTGTTTACACATCCTGAAGTAGATTTTGGCCCTTTGTGTTGTAAACAAGCACTTCTTCCCTCACAGCTCATCTTCTCCTATTTCATCCTGAAGTTAAATCATAATGCTAAATATAGGACATCATGGAAAAGGTGGTGACAACACACAATGCTTTCATTACCAAAAGGGGCCACACCTGGCTTTCTTAATGAGACAAAACTCCCAGTGGCCTCATTTCACCACCGGATCAAGAAGATGGTGGGTGAGATCCTTGCCCCATTCAAGTCAATGACAAAGCTCCTATTGACTTCAATGACTTGAATGAGGTCAGGATTTTGCTATGTGTATGTGCATGTGTACGCAGTAGGGTGCTAATCCCTGACTGGCACTCCACTGCAACTGCAATACAAATAATAAGTAAAGGAGAAGCTTGGTTGTGTAGGAGCAGACCCTTACTAAAAAGCAAAGAAAATGAACAAGATAGACAAATACTGGCGAAGCGCATTTCTTTTTGTGGAAATGTTTTCCCTTTTAAAACTTGCTACAGGATGAAAGTTCACTTCTAAAAGGCTTCAGCTTGTGCATCAGCAGTAGTTTGTGAGAACAGCCACAATTTTTGTAGTGCTGAAATACAAAGGGTGCTCGTTTTTACCTACAGATCCTCCAAGACCATGTGCTTTGGCATATGGGGAGGAGGATAGCTCAGTGGTTTGAGCATTGGTCTGCTAAACCCAGAGTTGTGAGCTCAATCCCTGAGGGGGGCATGGATCTGGGGCAAAAAATCTGTTAGGGACAGTACTTGGTCCTGCTGTGAAGGCAGGGGACTGGACTTGATGACCTTTCAAGGTCCCTTCCAGTTCTATGAGATAGCTATATCTCCATATATTTTTAGAACTGCTCCATTTTATCATCATTGCTCATATGATAGTCACTTGTTCTGTACAGCTGATTAAAATGTCCCACTAGGATCTAGATTTGGAAGCTGTCTTTTTGCACCAAACTCTGTAGTGCATGGTCAAACAGATGATCTCCTAACCTGAATGGAGAATGTACAGTCAGAGGTATTTCTTTCTTGATTTATTAGGAAGTTTTCGTGCTCTTCAGAAGGATTTAAACATCTGGGGAAAGGATTCTGCTTTCTAAAAGTGCTGGAATTCTTATTCAGACAAAACTCCTGTGACTTCAAATGGTGTTTTGCCTGAGTGAAGACTGCAGGGTTGTTTTAAAAAAAGTGATAATTTGTTCAACAGACTGACACTGATCCCTGAATGCATCTAGCTCAGCTGCAATTTCTTTTAGTTTTTCTTTTCTTGGAAGACCTGTGTGCATGCAGGCAACATGCAAACGCACACATAGATTTTGATGGCCTGGCACATTTCTGAATAAAATATACTTTTCCATCCTCATGTGTCATTTTTTCTGTCTGCATTAGAACAAAGGGGACGTTTGGGGTCAGCACAACATTTTGTACTTGTGTCAACAATCACATTTCTTTAACCAGCTATTTGGAGCAAGTCTGTAAGGAGCTTTCATTTTGGGCGGTATGAGGGATCCTCCCTCGCCCCAATTTATACGCCACTCTCCTAATTTTCCCAGCTGCCACAGACTTTTCTTTGACCAGGGATGGATGGGACTCCCTTTGGAACTCTTCAGCACTGCTCCAAGTGTAGCCAGAAGAGTTACTATAAGGCAAGAAGCGGCAGGTTCCTTTAACTACCCCCACCCATCAGAAGCAGCGTGCTGGCTCCAGAGCTGCTGTAGCTGATTATTTTGTATTAGACCCAGAACTGGAGGTCCATTGTTACAGGTGCTGTACAAACATAAGAAGATACGTTTCCTGACCCCAAAGAGTTGAGTCTAAAAATGCAACTGACATAAAAGGCCTGGGGAGAAGGATAAAATTGATCAGGTTGATATGTCTGATGATATCCTCAGTGAGACTCCTTCCATTTACTTCAAAGGGACTACGGTAAGTACTCAATCTTGCATCCCTCATATGGCAATGCAGACCTCTAATTACAGGGCAAGGAAACCAACAACTCTATATGTTTTCATTTTAAATCATTTATGGCTGACCCCTCTTCCCCTCCCGTTTTAGCAGATTGACATGTGCTTTTAACTTACTGTTATAAGGTGGACATCTGGTAATGTAGTCTATTGCTATTTGTGTTACTGCACTTCATATACTTCAACATAATTGATATCTGCAGCACCTTGCGAAATACAAGTCGGAACTATGCAATTTTTTTAAATGAAAAAGCAATTCTCTGGAACATTTTAATTTGGACTTTGGAGAAAATAATGTAAGTTGCTTGGCCTGCAGATTTAGATTCAGATGAGACAGAGCACTTACACATTTTTTAAAAAAGCAGAATCATCAACATCCACAACACACAAGGAAAAAACTGCATGGCTGGAAATGTGTATCATTACACATAATTTCTTGTTATGTGGGTTATTGCCCTGGGCATCTCATCTAAGAATGCACAAATCATTAGACTGGTCTTTGATGACCACATCACATCCACTGGATGGCTGATCAATGGTGAACCAGAATCAAAAGGCTATTGATTTTAACATGGGTTTTTATAAAGTTGTTATACTATATATTTTCATATCTACATATAGCCTTACAATTTGAGGGCCGATTTCTGCATTTAGATCCATAGTACACAGAATATAGTGAGTATCAACGGGAATATCACCTGGGGAGAGAATACAGAATAAGGATGAGAGACTTGCACTTTCATTTGCAGTGCAGATCGGAGAACAGAATTTTGCTCTGATGTTTGAAAAGAACTTGATGAAAATGATTGGTTGATGCCATCATCAGTCTCTTTGCTGAATATTTCATAGTCATGGGGCCTGAGTTTTCAGTGCTTTGCACCTTGTATAGTCGTTTCTGCCTTTGCAAAGTGGGTGTATAAAATACTATCATTCTGATCTGGTAGCACTTGACACAGGTCTAACCACTGAAATCAGGCCCCATGTGTATACTTGTATATCTCTACTAAGTACATAAGATCCCTATTGCCAGGGTACCTGAGTAGTTTGCATCATAACAGCTAACATATTAAGAGGAAGTATGTAGACCTCACCTGTGTATTATTTATGTTAACACCCCACTGCAATGTTAAGGGGAGAGAGAATAAATTAATATTACTGCAGTTAATATAACCAAAAATCTAAATAGGTTACATCTGTTGAGTCAGACCAGTGGAAAAATCACCAGTGACTTCAATGGCCTGTTATTAGCAATTCCTATCTTGCTCATATTACTTAGCAACAGGATTTACCGGCTGATTTATGTAGTCTTTAATATGCCATCTCTGTAGGCAAGATTTTCAAAAGTGCTCAGCATTGGCCTAAACTCTGCTCCCACTGAAGTCAATGGGATACTTACCATTCACTTCAGTGGGAGCAGAATGAATGCAATGCTGAGCCCTTATGAAAATCCTACTCTTTCCCTTTTTGTAGGTTTGCTCCATTACCGTTTCAATTGAGGAAACCATGTATGTTGATCTTCAGCTATAATAAAGCAAGTCCAGGCAGCGGTCCCTCTGATGGGAAGGCCATTCAGACAGAAAAAGCTGTTCAAAAGGACAGCTGAAGCAACAACTAACAAATGCTGGACTTTTACTGCAATATCTCATTGAGCTAGTGGCACAATTCATCTGATACTACTGTCCGCTTGTTCCACTTCCACTCATTTGAATAGGGTCTGTAAACAAGTCCTTAGCAGATATGTAGCCTATTTGTTGATTTTTATTTTTGTTATAACAATAAAAATCACAAACAGATTCATGATAACGTGCACTGCACACAATTGCTACCGTCTACAAGCATCAGCAGTTATTACCTTCCAATAATGCACTTAGTACTCGGCGTACAAAGTGTGTTTCCATCTATTTTTTTTTTTTATTTGCACTTGAAGCACAGAGCATTTAGTCTTTGAATTTGTCAAACTATCTCGGCATTAACTGAATAAATATATTGAATGAATATTCAATGAATAAATATCTTGAATAAAGTATTAGGAATCATGAAACTCCTAATAAAAGACAGAGGGCAGGTCACATTTTTATATTAAATGTGACATTTTCCACAACTGTTTACTCTGCAAGGGATAATGGCCTACATTTTCAAGAGCACTGCATTTAACCGTATGGAGTGGAAATCCATCAACTTCATGAAAAAACTAATGATTGTGTGTGTCTCAACTTGAGTTACATTAAAGGAACTTGAGTTTCAAAAAGGATTGAGCACCCACTGTCTGAAAATCAGGCCTGTTTAGGTTGTCCCAAGTTGGATACCTAAAATTGAAGCATCACTTGTTACTTTTAAAAATTAAGGTCAATGTGTCCAAGATTAAAATCTCTCTAGTCCAGCTAAAACCCAGGCAACACTGAACAGTCAGTCTCATCTCCTGGGGGTCTCAAGATCTAGTAAAAATATAAATCCAGCAGAAGTTGTCAGGTTCAAATGGTGAAAGCTAAATATGACTGTGCAGTCATTTCAGTTATCTAGACATAGAGCAGACACAATTTTGATTATTTTAAACAAAAACATGTTGGAATAGACACCAAACCATAATCTTGGGAGCACGCATACAACTCCTGCAAACCTTAATAGGAACCGAGTTTGCAAAACTCTTGTGCAACTGCACCAACCCTAACGCAACCAACACAGATGCAAAATCTATTCACCCACCATTGATATGAGGACAATGAAAGGAAACACTAATTATATTTTGCTCAGCTGCCTAAAACATTACTTGCCAAAACAGGTAGGCAAACAGACGTTTAAGTGAAGCTGGTTTTGGTAGGAAACTCAATTAATTTCCAAAGGGAAGAATGAGAAAAAACAAAAAAGAGAAGAAACAGGCAAAGAAAGTGGAAAT
The DNA here is from genome assembly GCF_013100865.1 of Trachemys scripta elegans. Classification (NCBI taxonomy): domain Eukaryota; kingdom Metazoa; phylum Chordata; order Testudines; family Emydidae; genus Trachemys; species Trachemys scripta. The sequence goes on from NC_048298.1 coordinate 97,231,341, forward strand.
GGACTTAAATCCCTTTTTCTTTAGAGGTCAACATTCAGTGGACTGCAAGAAATTTTTGAAAACATCAAAGAGCTGTGATGGCCATATTGCCATGTTTGTGTTCATTTATTTTGGTCTCCTTCTGGCTTAGGTTGTTGTGCCCTAAGTCTCCCCAGACTTAGCTTTGCTAGTTGACTTTATCAGAGTTTTCTCACCAATATAACAAAATACATCTGTCTGTCATAGGGGCTCATACTGCTGTCCATCACTATAGGAACTGAGTGCCTGATCAAAACCTGAACTTTTCTTTCAACTTTTGATTCAAGACCACTTGTATTCATCATGAATTTCAGCTGCTTGAGAGCAACATTGAACACTGTTTGTAACCTGTTACATGTATTTTTTAGTACAGTATAAACAGGCTGGTAGAATGCACACAGTACATGCCTGAGATATTTCCTTATATTAAAATGATCCAGTAATATAAACAAAATTGAGATAAATGGAGAGTTACATACCATTTTGCTCTTCCTCTGGAAAGGAAAGAAAAAAAATGGTTGGAAAGGTACTTCCTGATCAAAATGCCATATACTGCATGGCCACACCACAGGTATGCTAAAAGGCATTACTGTTTTAAATATGGTAAAAGTTTGGTGGAGCTGTGTAATTCAGTAGATTAATGTATTCATCTTTCAGTTGTGGAGCATTGATTCAAATCCTGTCTGAGTCACAATTTGCGTGGTCTCCATTCCCTCTGGATACTTATCCACATGCCAAAGTTACCATTCTATGTGGCATAGGGTTACCATATTTCCAGAATCAAAAAAGAGGACACGGGGGGGGGGGGAGGAAGAAGCCCTGCCCCCATCCAATCCCTCCCACTTCCCACCCCCTGAGTGCCCCCCCAGAACTCCAACCCCCCCACTTCTTGTCCCCTGACTGCCCCCTGCTGAGAACCCCCCACCCTAACTGCCCCCCCTAGGACCCTACCTGTCCCCTGACTGCCCTGATGCTTATCCACTTGCATGGGTGGCAGGGTTGTAGAAATTTTGGTGGTGCCCAGAACCCCCCCCACACACCTGCCTAAGGCTCTGGGAGGAGGTCTGGGGTGCAGGTCCTGGGCTGGGGATTAGGGTGCAGGAAGGGTGCAGGGTGCAGGTTCTGGGATAGAGTTTGGGTGCTGGGTGCAGGCTCCAGGCTGGGGCAGGGGGTGGGTGTGCAGGAGGGGGTGAGGGGTGTAGGCTCTGGGATGGAGTTTGGGGGTGGAAGACAGTGCAAAGGGAGGGGGTGCAGGCTTTGGGAGGGAGTTTGAGGGCAGGAGGGGGGGTGGGAAGGGGAGAGGGGGTTTGGGAGGGAGTTTGGGGATAGGAGGGGATGCAGGGGTGAGGACTGTGGGTCTGAGGATGAGGGGTTCATGATGCAGGAGGGGGCTCAGGGCTGGGGCAGAGGATTAGGGTGCGGGGGGCTGAGGGCTGGGGGGTTTGGGGCATTGAAGAGGCTCGGGGCTAGGGTGGAAGGGCAGGGTAAGGGCAGCCTGTCTTCCCATTAGTGGATGGGGGACGCTAGGACCTGGGGGCAGCAGACAGCAGTTGCTGCTGGCTCTGGCAGTACAAGCAGGCAAGGGAGAGGCAGGGAAGGGGGGAGGCCCACGGGGGGGGTGGCATGTGGAGGCCGGGGACCCATCCAACATTCCCCCGCTCCCTGATTGCCCCCCCCCTGGACTCCCCTTACCATTCTGGCTCTGCAAACACGCTGCCCGGTGGGTCGGTTTGTGTGTTACACAGGGCTGCAGACAGAGGAAGGGGGGAGCAGGAGAGGGCTCTGGCTGCTGGAGGCCAATGGGAGCAGCTCAATCGGCCAAGCCACCCAATCAGCAGCCGCACTCTGCATGGAAGGGAGGGAGGCGAGGGAGAAAAAAACCCCGGACATTTTAACCTTGGTACCAATTCCTCCCAGACGGCTATTTAGAGACACAAAAGCCGGACATGCCCGGGGAAATACGGACGGATGGTAACCCTAATGTGGCAAGACTGGCAATCTTTGTTCACAAAAGGCCCAGGACTGTAACAGCAGGCACACTGCAGATCAGGCTTGCAGGACTTTGACCAAGTCATGCAAGAGAACCTATGTAGTGCCTCCCTGTGTAGTGAGTGGGATAGCCCTTGCCTTATTAAGCACTAAGTGCACCAGAACAATTTTGAAAGTTTGTAAATAAACATCCAGATCTGCTCAACTTGCTTTGTGTCGAAGTAGAACATATAAAAATGTTCTTGGATTCAAGCTCATTGGGAGTTTTAATCAAATTGTTCCATGCATGGGTAAAGTATGCAGAATCTGTAAAAGCAACTTGATTACTTGGTTAAGCTGACTAGACTGTTCCTGCATTTTAAAAAAGTAATTAATTTGGTTACAAAATAACTACAGTTTACTGCAGGCTTTAGGCTCCGATTAGCTCAGAATCCAGCAGGTTTCTACAGGAGACACATCAGCTGTAGGAATGCAAGAGAAGTTTTTAACTTTTCTGCCTGCCTGCAAATGTCAGGTGTTAAGGAAATGGGTGGCAGGGAGCAAGTGAAGTATTATTGGAAGGCCTTTGAGGACATAGGACTGGAATGGCATGATTTATGGAGCATTGTGAATAAGTCGGGGCTGTAAATCACTGCCGGTCACACTGCTGGGAATGATGTCAAGGGAGTTACAGAAGCATTACGTGGAATACTTCCCTGGTTCCAGCCAGTTAACCCCAGCAGATCACACTGGATTATAAACCCCAATAACTTATTATCCAAAGTCAATTTAGCAAGTCTCTGCTTTTGAGAATTCTTAAATAAATGAGGTGCCCAGAGTCCTTTTTAAATCACAACCTCAAAAGGCAAAACCAAAAATGCTGTTTGGACATGCTTGGGGAAGCTGGCATTAGCTAACTCAGACAGCATTTCTTTAGAGACAGAGTTTTAATATAAATCTTTCCCCATCGATGTGGAAAATTGGTACCTTGTGTCCATTTAGCTAACTTCAGGGAAGTCAATAAACGCCAATAACCACAGTGTCACAACACTGTTATTTGTAATTAGAAACCACTTGAAAATGACATGTGCTGTACTGAACTCTGAAATAAATGCAGAGATGTTCCAAAGAGCAGCTCAGTTCTGATGTAGCCATCTCAACTGAGATACCACTGATGCTGTGAAACAAGGCATTCCTTTTATAAATATTACACTTGATCGCCTCGACAAAGACCTCTGATACATACAGCATGGAGAGGATTTCGCTGCACTCTTTATAATGCTGCAGCGTGATGAGGCTGGCTCACCGTGCGTGGCTCCAGTTTCACTTCTCAGACAGGAAAGCCCATTCATTTTGAGAGTGTATAATGTAATGGCATGAATGCAATAATTCCAGTATTTCATTAGGTGTCCATTTTGGGATTGCCTTGATTTGTGCTGCAAATCAACAATCAGCTTTTTAATTGGACACACAACAAAAAACATGATCATAATTACAACACACATGGGGAACTTTTAATAAACAGGCCAGCTACAAGCAACATGGTATTTAACTTCAACAAAATGTATTTGGGACTCTAGCTATATGTGGTTAAAAACTTGGGAAGCCCTCCATTTGAATTTGTTTGGCCTGGTCTAGCAATTGGAGCACAGAACTGGTAGTCAGGATTATTCATGAGTTCTGAACCCTACTCTGATTGACCCCCTGTGTTGCTTCAGGCAAGTTATTTAATCTTTGGTCACAGTGTCCTCCATGTATAAAATATAGTTAATGATTCCTACTATTCAACACAGGATTAATTAATGTTTGCCCAGCTCTTTGAAAATGAAAAACACGCTCTATAATTACTATTCCAAGTAGTTCTCAGTTCCTTTTTCTGTGGGCCACACAAAATTGTTTATCCTGTTTTAATGCCATATTAAATAGTAAGGTTCTGATTCTGCAACTGGTACCGTGCAGGTAGACCCCTGAGCCGCTGCAGAGCTCTGTTGACTCCATCAGATGTCCACTTGCACAGATGCAACTGCAGGACTGAGGCCTCAGATGTTAAAAAGAATCACATGTAGTAGGTAGTCAACAGTTTCTTGCGCAGTGTGTTAACATGTAGTAGAATGTCTCATCCTACTTAGTCAAGCCAGAGACTTCTCATGCTACTTGCATTAGATCTCTCACACAGATGTGACTTTGACTGCACTGACCTTGTTACTGAATTGGACAAGCTGTCCTTGGGAAAAAAGTGTTGGGACATCTGACTGCACTGCCTAAGGCGCTACATGATATAATGATCCAGATCTGCTCATGTTGCTCTCTAGGCCTGGTTTATTTTAAAAACTGTCATGACCATCTGTAGCAATCCATGACAGTTACATAACACTTGCTGACAGAGCACTCTCCTTTCTGAGTGCTCTTCTGAGCTCTGTTTCATCATTAAAAAATGCCTCAGCGTTACCGCTTCCTTCTGTAGGCAGGTGGAAAAGCTAACCACTGATGTACTGCAATCGAGAAGCTGCAATTTACTGCATCCAAGGCTTACTCATGCCAGTGAATACCAACGAGGCCTGATCCACAACTGCTGAATTGTAGCTTTACACTGTGAGTGTTTATTTTTAAACAAAGCAGAACAAAAAGCCTGTTTTTTGCTGCTTTCCTGAGTTTCACTGTACCAGCTCATTCACTGCTTCTGATTTTTCACCCCACTGTGATGTCTGATCATTCATATTCCTGCTGCGGAGTATCACAGAACTGACAGTAGCCCAGACCCTGAACCTGGTGAAAAGGCAGAGTTAAGTGGCTTTGTCCAGGGATTCTCTGCAGAAATAGGGAAGGGACAGAATCCTCCACCTCAAGTCATGGAGCATGAAGCAGTATCCACTTCCTCCCACTATGTGCCTTGTCTGGCAAAATAACACATGTGAAATGCTCCTGATCAAACTGTTTTTTTTTTTTTTTTTTTTTGTCAACAAAAAGCAATATTAAAAGATATTGGCCAGTGTGAGTGCCCTGGATGGCTAATGGAGAGTTCAGAAAGGGAAAGGTGTGGGGAGGAATTCTCTGCTATTGGCCACAGTCATTAGACCCCGAGTAGCCCAAAGGCACCTTCCATCCACAAAGGTGAGAGAAGGCTGAAGGATGAAATAGTGGCATATTCTTCACACCTTGCCTCAAAACCTACTGTACAAGCAACATGCAGGGAGCCCAACATGCACATATGGATTGGAACCTCTTACATTGCTCCTAGATCTTACCCTCATGTGCAACGGTGTCTATTCTTCTGCAAGAAGGCCCTCCTTACCTATAGAATGGGGAGTAGCACTGGCCCCACTTCTACACTGAAGCATCCCTGCTGCTCTGAGATACATTCTTGTCACTTTAGTTAACAAGTTTAGAACAACCTACTGGGTATAGCTTGGAAAAAATATACAGCCTACCGCTATTTGCCTGGTTTGGCAAAATAACATGTGACATGCTCCTGTTCAAACTGGATTTTTGTCAACAAAATTTAAAAAATTGAATTTTGTTGGTTTTTTTTTTTAAATTGCCATAATCACTGTAACATTTAGCATACTATATCAACCTTACAAGCTGTTTGTGTTTTTCTGCTCCCAGGAAATCTCTGCAAATTGTAGACCGATCAGTACAAATTCCATCCAAGCACTCACAGGGAAAGCAGCAGCCACTCCAAGATTCAATCCTTTACTGCTTATGCTTCTGTTTCAGTCTTACTTACAAAGAGCAATTATAGATTTTCATTTAGAGTCTTTATCTGAAAGGTAAATTGTTTCAGTAACTACTGATTTAGAACCAAATCAGGGGCACACTCAGTCACACAGCTCCAGCTTAGCCATCCGTTGCTCCAACTGGCATCACCCCATAAACGGAAAGAGACGTCTCCATTCATTCAGGAAAGAGAAGAGAATTGTTTGTATGGATGGATTTTACAGGGTGAAGTCTGTTTCAGAACATGCCTCCAATGCTAGATGTTCAATTGATTTGATGTGTGGCTTGAACAGATCACATGTTAAAAGAGTTTCTCATATACACCTCTCTTATATTCAGGCCCCAATGCTGAATAGAGCTAGTCGGTTGAAAAGTACTTAAGCGTGGTTAACTATATGGTTAAGTACTTTGCAGAAATGAGGACTTTTGCTTTTGAAACATCTGCAAATAATATATTGAGCACCTCTAAGGTGCTAAGGATCTCAAAATGCTTTTTTATTTTATCTATTTATCTGGCCCCCTTTGCTGTAGTATCCAAGTGCCTCGCCACCTTTAATGTATTTATCCACACAACACCATGGGAGGTAGGGAGGTGCTATTCTCCCCATTTTACAGATGGGGAACTGAAGCCCAAAGAGACGAAAGACCAGATTTCCATTGAAATCAATGGGAGTTAGGTTCTTAACCTGCTTAGGAACTTCTGAAAATCCCACTAGGTGCCTATCTGCATCTTTAGGCACCTAAATATCTTTGAAAATCTCAGCCCAAGTGACTTGCCCAAAGTCCCCCAGGAATCCACGACAGAGCAGGAAATGGAACCTTTGTCTCCCAGATCCCAGGTTTGCACTCTGACCGCTGGAACATCCCTTGGTGATAGAAGCATCCTTCCTTGTAGAAGCAAGTTATCTGAGCCCCCAAACATCCCTCAGAGGAAAATATTATTATCTCCATCTAACAGTTGAGGAAACCAACTCAAAGCAAGGATGTGGACTTACTCCAGGTCACACAGTGGATCAGGGCTGGCGTTGGGACTAGGACCCAGGACTAGAGCTGTGCATCAGACCTCATGCCCTCTCAAAGTGAGGGCTTACGCATATGTGAATTGCCCTTCATGCTCGGCTCGCTTTAGCTCTGGTTCTCTGTGCAGCTGCGAAGCCAATGAACCAGTGTGTGTGTGTGTGGGGGGGGTGTCTCAGGGCTGTATTGGGCAGTAGAGAGGAGCTGGGTATGGAGGTGTATGTAAATTGAGCGCCTCAGGACAGAACTGTAATGTTGAGTTCATGAACCAAATTTGGCTGGGTTCACACTGACCTACCCAAGATTCCTGGTTTCCAGTCTCTGGCACTAACTGCAGGATTGGAAGATTCTCCAACTTTTACGTAGCGTTGACCACAGAGATTGCCAATGGGAGAAAAAATGATCCAATCTGATACCATCTTTGTGGCAACCCCAGCAATTCTATCCATGGGAAAGTAAAGTTAGGACAATATTTCATGGAGCTTTAGTTTCTTTTAATGCCCCTTTAACAGCCAGAAACAAGGGCAGAGCCAGCACCACGTGACCAGCCAGCTCTCCATGGGCTGCTAGCAAGTGTTCCACAGATCACTGGTGCTCTGTGGACCACGGCTAGGGAGCCACTGCACTAGATAAAGCTGCTTTGTTAACAGCTGAGAGAGGAGCTGTGGCTGCCCCCTTTCCGCACAATTGAATTCTACATAGAAAAAAAAATTCCAAGTTTAACACAAGACTTAATTTCCATATGTAGCTCAAGAGTTAGCTTCCTCAGAGGGAAGGAAGCACAACCGATGCTGTCAGTTTCAAACAGATACATATTTCTGATGGGTTTATAGTCTCTCTAATTTATAGTTAATCTTAGATTCATGCTTGTGGGCTCCGAATGATACTGGATATGGATGAGATGGGGTAAAGTTCTCAGTTATTAATGGGCTACTCTTGTCCTAAGGGTCTCACTAAACACTAAACTTCTTCATGGTTTACACATTATAAAAATAGGCCTTGTTGTCTATCTGGAGAAGGAGAAAAGGATAACGCTGGATGCTGTTTTCTACCCCTGCTGTTTGGCATCTTCTCAATACATTTAAGTACAATGGGGGCAGATTCTCAGGACTCACAAAGGGAGCAGAGACCTCCCATAACTCCCCTGCAGGGGAGACCACTGACATGGAGAAATGCCCACCACGCGTACAGCTGGCAGGGCCAGGTCCCACAGCTCCCAGCACAAGGGGGCAAGTTGGAGGCAGGGAGGTAGAATAGCTGGAGCACATCATGTTCTGTTTAGCTCCCTAAACCATATGCTAGCTGGCTCAAGTTATACCAGCCCCTCTTCTGCTCTCATCCCACAGCAAGCAGAGACACCTGATGTGGGACTAGAATCAAATGCCCATGCCACATGGGATGGCCAAAAATGGTACTGAAATGGTAGGGTATGTCCTACTGTGGCTCCAGAAAGGAGCATCATCCCCTTAAGACTAGCACATGCTACACACACCCACCCCGGGCAGTATTCACACTAGCCTGATGGAGGCCTAACCGTACTCCCCAGCCGGAATGCTCCTTTTTGGGCTGGGGTGCACTAGCTAGGTAGCAGGTACACTTTGCAACTGAGCTCTCAAGAATGCTAGCAATCCTGCCTGCCTGCTGCATGGGACGGTGGGTGGGTACGAGGTTCTCTGTCTCTGTGCCTTGTTCCCATGACTAACACACACACATTGCACAGGGCAGGAGCTGGTCCTTAGAGAGAACAGACCAAATTGCTTATTATAAGACCCTATTTTCAGTTGCTTATAATATTGCCAAACTTTAACCATTTGAGCTGAAATTTCCGTGCCAGGATGTCTACTTCAGGCTGAAAATTTTTGGAAATTTTCAGCTAAAACGGTTCAACCGTTTCCAAGAATGATGTCTGGCCCCATAGCTAAATAAATACTTTGCCTCAGTCTTTAATGAGGCTAATGAGGAGCTTAGGGATAATGGCAGGATGACAAATGGGAATGAGGATATGGAGATAGCTATTACCACATCCAAGGTAGAAGCCAAACTCGAACAGCTTAATGGGACTAAATCAGGGGCCCAGATAATCTTCATCCAAGAATATTAAAGGAATTGGCACATGAAATTGCAAGACCATTAGCAAGAATTTTTAATGGGGGCAAAAGACATATCTGGCTTAAAGATTAAGCTTGATAAGTCTATGGAGGGGATGGTATGATGGGATAGCCTAATTTTGGCAATTAATTGATCTTTGACTATTAGCGGTAAATATGCCCAATGGCCTGTGATGGGATGTTAGATGGGGTGGGATCTGAGTTACTACAGAAAATTCTTTCCTGGGTGTCTGGCTGGTGAGTCTTGCCCACATGCTCAGGGTTTAGCTGATTTCCTTCCTGACCCCAAATATGGCATTTTCTTCCAGGGCAGATTGGCATAGGCCCTGGGGGTTTTTCGCCTTCCTCTGCAGCCTGGGGCCCGGGTCACTTGCTGGAGGATTCTCTGCACCTTGAAGTCTTTAAACCACGATTTGAGGACTTCAATAGCTCAGACATAGGTTAGGGGTTTATTACAGGAGTGGGTGGGTGAGATTCTGTGGCCTGCGTTGTGCAGGAGATCAGACTAGATGATCATAATGGTCCCTTCTGACCTTAAAGTCTATGAGTCGTCACTGCAGAGCTAATCAGCAGTGGGTGGGGACCACGGTTAGTCTAGCCTAGGGGTGAGCAGCCACACTGCAAAGCCATGTCAGAGTTACTTGTGTCCTCACTGTTGCAGTAATCCCCATTCCCCAAGTGCGTTGCTAGGACTTCTGGGGGCATAGGCTATGGTTCCTTGTGCTGCAGTAAGCAGAGCCGCTCTATGACACTTTGTGGAAGAGCTTGTCTATCTTTCTGGGTACATGGAGGGGGATGGAGGGAGGGGAATAGTGGGAAGGCATTGGAGGACTAATATCAGCACTCAGTGTTTTAGCCTGCATCCTCATTACAAAGTTAGTGCAAGTGAAAGCAGCACCCCACCTCTAGCCTGTATCCCAGCCGATCCTGCTAGCCTGGGTTTAAAGCACCACCCAACTTGGGTGAGATGGCTGTGTGTTTGGCCAAGAGCTGGTGCTGGGTTAGGGCAACAGATGAGTAAGAGCCTGAGTTAACGGCACACCAAAGATATAACCTCAGCCTACAGTTTGTACCCTGCTTGCAGCTCTCGGTTACAGTAATTCAATGCCGGAAACACAAGCAAGGATGATATCTCACACGTAACTGGGGACTATTTAGTGCAGCTGGCAGGAGTTGTTAAGCGGCAGACTAGTAATTAAAAACTGCATCTTATCCTGAGAAATGGTACTGGTTTTTCAGGGCAAGGTTGAGATCATAATTAAGGAACACGCAGAGAGATGGCCTTAACCTCAACACATGGACACAGTCAGTCTTGTAACTATGTTGCACAATGGTACTGCAGAGTCACTATTTATAAAGCACTTGCCTTCAATTTTCGGTAACAACTCTTGGGGAACTTAAATGTGTGTTAAATTAGAGAGAAATGTAGAAAAAAAACCTCCTCTTACTGTGGAAATATCATCGAACTGAGGCAATAAATTAGCCTGGTTCTTAGGGACATAAAATGCTAGAGCATTTTAAGGGTCCAACACTGCAAACATTTAATACTGACGATGGTGCTTACTAGTGTAAGTAGTGCAATAAGAACATAGGGCCTGATCATTGAGTCACTGAATTCAATGGAAAGACACCCATTGACTTCAGATCAGGCCCTTACAAAAGGCCAGATTTTGTTACCTTTACTAACCTTGAATACCACCTTATTCTACTCTACTAGTCATACTATTTTCAGTCGGCCTCCTCCTAGGTAAGGTACTACGCAGTACACATAACGTGGCAGAATCCACCCCTTAGCAAGAAATGGTGGCAAAGAGAGAAGAATCAGGAGTAGAAAAACTCAGAACCAGTTTGAACCAAGTCAGACTTGCTGCTGGGACTGAGATGGGTCATTCTCCTTGATAGGTGCTCTACTCTGGCTTCTCTTCTCTTGTTCAGTTGCCAGATCCTGAGCTGACTGATGTTCAGAGCTTGTGCACCACTTTATGGCAGATGGGGTCAAGGTATGTTTTCTAAGCAGAGCCTGAGGAAGCCCTTTCTGAGTGCAGGGAGTGTTAATTGATGCTGCCAATTGCAGGGAGCATTTTGTTGTTTGTTTTTAAGACAGAAAGAAAGAAAGAAGGGAAGAATTGTTGCAAAAGAAAGCCTGTTAATAAAATTAAAAATGGGACGTACAGGAGCATGGTAGAGGTAAACATTGACCATGGACAGTCTCCCTTCCCAATACATTACAGCCACACTCCAGGCATTTCTCGTGGACGGAAAGGGGTTGAAGTTATTCCCCTCCCCTTTCTCACCCCACCTCCCATTTTCACGTCAAGTGGTGAAAAAGAAAACAGCTCAGTAAGATGGGGAGTTCTAGTGAAGGAGATTGTGAGCTGGTGGGTTGGGCCATGTGATCCAACAGCAAAATCTTTTACCAACTGAATTCCCTCCACCCTCCCAAGCTTTATTTTTGAGCTCTATGACACACAGAAAGGGGGCAGAAGCATCTATGAAACCAGAGAAGCAAACAGAAGACTCCCAGCCCAGGCTACATCTCAGTCTTCTAACATGAGGATTTGGGGGTTCTGTCTCCTTAAAAGCTCCTGTCCCCTCTGGCTACCAGGGAAATTCCTTTATACAGTGATGTTTTCAGATGTGCAAGGGACCAGCACATGACCTGTGAGCCATTTAAGTCGCACAAAATAGGGCTTCTGTGGGTCTTAAATGGGCATAGGCCTTACCTGCACAAGGGGGGATTTCACCTACTGAGTTTCCTCGCTTTCCTTTGAATACCTGATTGGTCTTCAGTCCCCATACCTGCTTAATTAATTATTTCTCTGAGGTATGAGGGCTGGGAATTAACTCCTCAGCTGCTGATTCACAGAGGGCCTCTGCATCCTTGCACAGAGATATAATCCCCTAGCAGAGCAATGGTTGAGTTCCCTCAGCTTCAGACATATTTAACAAGGATGAACTTTTCAAACTTCAAAAAGCGACAAGGAGTCCTGTGGCACCTTATAGACTAACAGACGTATTGGAGCATAAGCTTTCGTGGGTGAATACCCACTTTGTCAGACGCATGCTTATGCTCCAATACATCTGTTAGTCTATAAGGTGCCACAGGATTCTTTGTTGCCTTTTACAGATCCAGACTAACATGGCTCCCCCTCTGATATCAAACTTCAAAAGCGACCAACAGCATTCATTATAAATGTTGAGGTATGATTTTATTTCAAAGCCTAGAAAGGAGAGCAGAGAGGCCACACTGCAGGGTGGTCATTTGCAAAGCAAACTCACTTTCATCAAGGCAAAGCAAAGAGGAAAGATACACACTACCAGTGCAACTGAATGGGACATTTGGGGAAGAAATAGGAAAAAGCAGATGGCTATTTAACATACTTCCAAGGGATTCTCAAGGAATCTAACATTACATTGTGTGTATTCAGAATGCCTTATCAAGCAGAGGCAAAACAAAAAGGTTTCAGATGACTTCTCTTCCTCAAGTGTTTTCTTTCTCCAGAATGAGAGGGATGGATCATTCATTTATGGAGTGTCTCCCCCCTGCCCCCCGCCCAACTGTCTGTCTGTCTCTCTCTCACATACACACACAATCAAATTATTCATTTAATTTTATCACAGCAAGACAATGCTCCCAGCAGACTGCAACTACGATTTCTTTGTAAAATGATAATTTTAGTTATATCTACATGGAAAGGCCATAACACATGAAGTGACGGGCAAAGAAGAATTGTATCTATTGATTCTGCCTGGCTTCAGGAGTCAGACTGAGGGCTTGTCTACACTTGAAATGCTACAGTGGTAGAGCTGCAGCTATGCTGCTGTAGCACTTCAGTGTAGATTGGCAACATTTGGCATGCGGCTCACCAGGGTAAGCACTCCAGGCCAATGGGGGCCGCAGGAAGCGGTGCGGGCCGAGGGATGTGCTGGCCGCCACTTCCCACTGCCCCAATTGGCCTGGAGCGGTGAACTGTGGCCAGTGGGAGCTGGGATCAGCCGAACCTGTGGACGTGGCAGGTAAACAAACTGGCCCGGCCCGCTAGGGTGCTTACCCTGGCAGGCCACGTGCCAAAGGTTGCCGATCTCTGGTGTAGACACTACCTATGCTGATGGGAGGAGTTCTTCCTCCCAAGAGGTGGTAGCTAGACCAACGGAAGAATTGTTCTGTTGATCTAGCACTGCTTACATGGGGACTTAGGTCAGCGTGACTACATCGCTTAGAGGTGTGAATTTTTCACACCCCTGAGCAATGTAGCTGGGTTGATCTAATTTTCTAGTGTAGGCCAGTCCTGAGATGATACTTGATGTTACCTCTTCTCAGGTGGCCACATCTGTTTCTGTAGGACTAAGTTTTCATTTAAGAAAGGAATAAAGTTTTTAACCCATATGACTGGGCATATGACTTAGTTACATCCATTGCTACTAATCTGTATTATAACTCCCAGAAAGTTCAGATGCAGTGGTGGGGAGGGTGAAGGTACTTAGCCTGAAATATTAGGACAACCTGATGTTTCTGCTTAAATTATTAGCAGTGACATAATTAATATTGTGACATTGAACCCCATAATGCTTTATAGAAATATGCTTATGAGTCTAAATATGACATAACTGGAATATATTTTATGCTAAATATGCCATGTAATACATCTCTGCAAAGGTTATGATCTACTGAACATATTCATCCTATTTGTATGCATGTATCATTTTTATATCTGAAGTTATGAACGTTGGCTCTATGCTTGTATTTAAAGTGTTTGCTGTAGTAAGCACATAAGACAGATTTGGTCAACATAGTGTGAATGGGTTATTCAAGTAATTGGGAGTACTTAACTTACAATGGACTTTGAGAGATGCCAATCCACATCTGAGCTTTCCTGGGAATGCTCAAACTAACATGTAAACAATGGTGTCGGCCTGCAAAAAGCTGAATCATTCACAGACATGTGACTTGCCCAGGTGGCTAGAGACCCCATCTTGTGGCTGTGATGTTGCACAAGAGAGAGACTATATAAGGCCCTGGAAGCCCCTCCATTTTGTCTTTATCTGGCTCAAAAGATAACCTCTCCACCCCAAAAAGATGCCTGAAAGAAACTGGAACAAAGGACAGTAATTACAGGGGTGTGAGTGATTGCTGGACCCAGACTAGAAGGAAGTATAGTCTGTAAAAGAAGCTTATTGGAACATCTCTGAAGGTGAGATTTACCTGCATTTAGTTTCTTACTGTACAGTATTAGAGACTTAGATTGCACATTTTATTGGTAACTTATTTCATTCTGTCTGTTATTACTTGGAACCACTTAAATCCTACTTTTTATATTTAATAAAATCACTTTTTTACTTATTAATTAACCCAGAGCAAGTAATTAATTCCTGGGGGAGCAAACAGCTGTGCATATTTCTCTATCAGTGTTATAGAGGGCAAACAATTTATGAGTTTACCCTGTATAAGCTTTATATAGAGTAAAATGGATTTATTTGGGGTTTGGATCCCATTGGTAACTGGGTATCTGGGTGTTGGAGACAGGAGCACTTCTTAAGCTGTTTTCAGTTAAGCCTGCAGCTTTTGGGGGATGTGGTTTGGACCTGGGCCTGTGTTTGTAGCAGGCTAGTGTGTCTGGCTCCACAAGGCAAGGTACTGAAGTCCCAAGCTGCCAGGGAAAATGGGCTCAGAGGTAGTCCCAGCACATCAGGTGGCAGTCCCAAGGGGGTTTCTGTGACCCAACCCATCACAAATATTGCTATTAATCTGCCATCATTATGTTTCAGAATCAACAACTCCATTCAAATAAGTAGAGGCAGTTCACAGTTTTCAGAGCTATTTGCCAAATTCTCTCTAAGAACTGTAATTCCACCAAAGTCAATGCAATTGCAGCACAGTTGAACTTGGGGTATTGTTTGTCTGAGTATCTGCAGACAAGAAAATAAAGCTGCATCAGTTTCCATTCAGAGGGCTGAATGCTGCTCTGACTTATACCCCCTGGAGATGCCGGTCTGTAGCAAGAAGAATGGGATACGTTAAGGAAAACCTACGTCTGCATTTTCTGTTTTGTGAGCCTGATCCAAAGCCCACTGAAGTCAATGGGAGTCTTTCCATTAGCATCAAGGGCTTGGGATATGGCCCTTCATTGGCTTAAGTCTGAATCATAATACATTTTTAACATAGCTTTTCATACTTTGAGCAATACACTATATGCAAATTTGTGGAGAAAAGCATAAAAAACCCTTAAAAGCCTCATGTAATGCTCTTGTGCATTGAATCCTTTCACTCAGTGGCTCATCAATGGTAAGAAGCCATCATTATCTTACCACTTAGAAGATGAAAAACCCTACTTTTCTTTACTTTCTGATTCCTCCTTATTGCTAGAGTGTTATGAAGGAAATCACTAATCATCCCAATCAGCGCTAAGTTTCATTCTACCTTAAAAAGAATATAATAGGCCCAATTCTCTCCTGCCGTAAGCCCACCTGAATTCAGTGACATTACCGCAGCGAAGAATTTGGCCCAATGATCATTCTGAAGCAAAGCTGTAAAAAGTCATTCAAAGCTGTAAAGCAATGCTCATTTGCCTCCTAACGTTTCATGTGCTCATGGCATCAGGCAGCTGCTTCTTAAATTATCCTCCATAAAATTAGCTCCTGGGTTGAAATGGCTGCAAATTAAATTATATCATTTCTTGAAGCATATGATCCAGATGACTTGCTTAGACACAGAATCTTCTTAGATGGGGATAGGTACATATAGAGGCAAATCTGTTGCACTTTAATGGCTCTAACCCAAAGTCAACATGGAGAGAGTCAAAGACAAGGACTCTATATCCAGTTACAGATTGACCTTAATTTTAAGGAGACAAGGATATATTTTTCTTTCGGGTTTATACAAAACTGTCTATACTGTGAAGTGCCTAGTCCAGGCTCTTTGCAAAAAGCAAATTACATTATACAGTACCTTGTCTGTGTTTAATATCATTTCACTTGTCTAAGGAAAGCACCACAAATTACACACGCTATTTGATAGAGAAATTAGAATGATCCACAATGCAACTGCCAAAAGCATGAATTACTGGTATACTTGAGATGCAGCTGGTACAAAACCAGAGCCGTTTACTAATTATACCTGAGGCAGACGGCTAAGTAGGTTTTAGCTGCAGCACAGATGATTGAGAAGCTATACTGGCCTGAAAGTATAGTCTATAGAATCACAAGAGTCTGGGAAGTGACGTGCTGCATTCCAAAGCCCCAGACTTGGACCTGAAGTGATGCTGAGGGAGCAAAAATAAAATAAAATAAAAAATGATGCACTAAGTAAAAGTTAACTATTTTTTTTAAGAGATACAAAAATGTGCCGAAGGGAACGGAATATTTACTGCCCTACCTACACTTTTTAAAAAACAGGTAGTGAAACTTCTCACAAAATACAGTAGGGTTTTTATTACCTTGTTTTGCAGGGATTACAAAAGAGGATAGAAGCTCAATTCGAACCTGTTGAAATGAAAGGTGTGGAATTTCACAGCTCTGATTTCTTCTGAGCTATGTGTCTGCTGCACGCTGCACGATGCGTAAACAGTTTACAGAGCCATTGCTCTTATCTTTCAGCTTATTCCGACCAAGGGCTTGCTGCTGTCAGTGGGAGCCACTTGGAGGTAAGAACGTGGCATCAAACTGCAGCTCACAGAAGATTTAGACAGATCAGGTAGCTGATCGATTTACTTTGTTTCAGTGCCTTCTCTGCTGGGGTTTCATTTGTCTGTGTGTTAAATCACTTTAGAACAGAATGGAAAAGCATTCAGAAAAGGGGATAAATGGAATATAATGCAAAAATTGGATCTAATTTTAATGCTAACACTTGATACATCTCCATGGAAAAAAATGAACAGCTTTATGGTGGGCTAAGTATCAATTATCATCTTTTTACTGCATCACTGTAGCAACTCTGTAGTTATTCTCAATGAAGCACTTTCATACTATGGTGCTACTTTCAGAGGCTTTTACCTTTCTACAAGAATTACCCTTTGGGCTGCAATTGATCATGTTTGTTTCTCAGCCCAAGGGTGAATTTTAGTCTCTCTCTCTCTCTCTCTCTCTCTCTCTCTCTCACACACACACACACACACACACACACACACACACCATGTTTTCCCCATGGCATCTGGGAGTATGTAAAAAACAACAACCAACCACCAGAAAACTGGAAAATAAAGAAATGTTTAACTAGTGGAAGTCTTGGGGTGGAGGAAGAGGGTTGTTGGTTGGAGTGTCTATGGTAGCCTAGGGTGGGGGTGGAAGTTCCTGGAGCCCAGAGTTAGGAGGTGAAGAGTGGGAATGGGCCTGAAATAGCATGCCTGTGTCTGGTCCGGATTACTGTTAGCCCCCCCACCCCTCTTTTTCCTAATGCCATTAACCTTCCCTCTGCTCTGCCCGATGCAGGAGTCAGGCCAGCCCCTCGGCCTCAAGGAGCCCAGGCTGCATCTCACACCCTGCGTTTCTCTCCCAAAGTCCGTAGCTACGGTATGCATACCGGGGGGGCAGACACCTGTCAGCCAGTTCGGTTTCCCCTGCTTCTTCTCTATCTCAGAACCAGGAGTCGGGCGGTCTTGGACTCGAGTGGCTAGCCGGTGCTGCAATGTCCACGCTGCTATTTTTATCATGCTAGCGTGAGCCCGTCACTGCCTGCCCACCATAAGTTGGGGCTCACCCAAATTTACACTCCTAGCTATGGCACTGGTTTGAGATCTGATAAGACAGACTGAAATGGTTCTTTCATGGCATAACGTGTGACTATATATATAGACACGCGCTAAAGAAAAATACTGATATGGTGAATTGTTGTGGCTAATTGGGTAGACAGATGTCTAGGGCTACATGGCCAAGAGTTACAAAAATGACTCAACGATTTTTACATACCTCATTTTTTGGGGTGTCAAACTTGAGATACCCAAAAAGAATCTGCAAATCCATCCTCTTTAGGACATCTCTGGTTGAGCGGACAAGAATTGAGCTATCCAAAGTCACTGGTTGCTTTTCAAAATCTTGGCCTTTATGTTCCGGACATGTAGGTGGGAGATGTAGAATTCAACATTTAGGAAGCTTTTAAAAAGTGAATTTTATTTACCCAGCGAACAAGTGCAGCCTGAGAGTGCCACACACATGCCTCTGGCTTGTAACACACAGTAAGAGTTCAGAACTTATGCTATACTTGTATTCTCAGACATTAAGCACATACAGTCCATAGTGATAGCGCAAATGGCATACAGGATATGGCAGACTGCACACACACCTATTTGAGATTACAAAGAAGCCCTTAGTTCACTGTTGTAAAGCTCTGATCTTGTGTCTACTGAAGTCAATGACAGCCCTCCCACGGACTTCAATGGTGCAGGATCAGACTCTATCATTAATGTCGTTGTTGGAAAAAATGTAGATTTATTTCACGTATATTTGTATTTTTAAAAATTACACTAGTTGCCCATCACTAATAAACCTGGAAGCTCTGCATCAGCAAAAACAATCAATGATGCATCCCAAGCTCACTTTCTGCTTGTAAAATTTTCTCAGTATCAATGATTTTAATGTTTTTTCACTCAAAACATCAGCATTATGTGAGTAATTTCTTTCCAATTTTTGGTTTTTAAGGATGAAGCGGTTCCCTTGGTTTTGTACACATCTATGCTCAATAGATTTTTAATACCTTCAATAAAAGTTGCCTTCTGGGGTCGCACAATGAATGTCATAGTTTGAATTTTTTTTAAATGGAAACAACCTACTGAGCCCTTTGATGGGCTTAAAACTGAATGACCTAAAAGTCCTTAATGTGATATGAACAAATACACTTTTATTATATTTTTCTGGGGATCTTTGAGAAAGGCTTAGAATTAAGGTCTAGAAGTGTCCAGGTTTTCATGTGCAGCAACAAACATTAAAATAGGATATTTCCCATATCTACTGCTTACTGAGCTAGACGTACTGAAACCTATTAAGAGTTTGGGTGGAATTTTGTGTTTCTATGATAAGATTGAAAACTGGTCAGGGTAGGGACGGACAAACTTTTTGGCCTGAGAGCCGCATCGGGTTTCGTAAATTGTATGGAGGGCCAGTTAGGGGAGGGGGTCGTGGCCCGGCCCCCACCTCCTATCTGCCCCCCCATGGGACTCCTGCCCCATCCAACCCCCCCGTTCCCTGACGGCCCCTCTGGGACCCCTGCCCCATCCACACACACCCCGCTCCCTGTCCCCTGACTGCCCCTGGACCCCTGCCGCCCCATCTAACCCTTCCTCACATTCCCGACGGTCCCCCCAGGACCCCTGCCCCCATTCAACCTCCTGTTCCCCCCTCGACCGCCCCAACCCCTATCCTCACACCCGCCCCCTGACCACCACCCCGAACTCCCCTTCCCTCTATCCACCCCCTCTCCCCCGCTCCCTGCCCCCTTACCGTGCTGCCTGGAGCACCGGTGGCTGGCGGCGCTACAGCCACACCACCCGGCTGGAGCCGGGCCACGCTGCTGCCGCCGCCACCACACAACACAGAGACCGGGTCAGGCCGGGCTCTGCAGCTGCGCTGCCCCAGGGGCCCAAAGCCCCGCTGCCCAGAGCATTGCACTGGTGGTGGAGCGAGTGAACTGAGGCTGCGGGGGAGAGGGGACAGCAGGGGAGGGGCCAGGGGCTAGCCTCCCAGGCCAGGAGCTCAGGGGCCGGGAAGGATGTGGCCTGCGGGCCGTAGTTTGCCCACCCCTGGGTTAGGGGCTAGGCTAACGCCTGATTTATACATAAAAGTGGTTCCACTTTAACTATATTTGTATTGGTATAAAGGCACTTTAAACCCCTAAAGCTATCCCCATACAAGAAGGGGAACAAACAATACCAGTAAGATACCTTTATACTAGGTATAACTGCATCCATACTAGCAGGGCCATCTTTAGAGGGGTGTGGGGCCTGGGACAAATCAGCCTGTATGGGCCCCCCTTAACATTTTTTATACAGTTGAAATCTGGTGTGGGGAGGGGACACCAGTGCTGGGGGGTGAGGGAAGATGGAGAGTCACAGGGTGGCACCTGTGCTAGGGGCGTCCCGGAAAAGGGAGAGGTCCAGGGCAGAAGGGAAATGGATGAGCTCAGCCTGGTGCGGGCATGTTCCAGCGGTGCTAGGATGCTGGCAGCCGGTGCGGCAGCAGGTGACGCTGGGAGCTGGCGGGGCAGGGTGGGGCCGAGCCCTGTTATTCCAAGCAAGAAGAAGAAATACAACGCACGCTTCCCCAACCCCCTCTGCCGGCACACATGCACACTGGAGCATAGGGCACCCCCAAGCGCAGGGCCTGTAGCAGTTGCCCCAATTCACCATACCCAAGGGATGGCTCTGCATACTAGGGGTTGTACTGGTATAATAGTCTGGTAAAACTAGGGTTACCATACGTCCGGATTTTCCCGGACATGTCCGGCTTTTTGGGCTCCAAATCCCCGTCCGGGGGGAAATCCCAAAAAGCTGGACATGTCCAGGAAAATCGGGACATGGGGGCCGGCGGTGCCGGGCCGGTGGCTCGGGGGCCGGCGGTCGGCCGGGCCGGGCTGGGGGCTCGGGGTGCCGGGCCGGGGGCTCGGGAGCCGGCGGTCAGCAGGGCCGGGCCGGGGGCTCAGAGGCCGGTGGTGCCGGGAGCCGGCGGGGCCGGGCCGGGGGCTCGGGAGCCGGTGGGGCTGGGCCGGGGGCTCGGGAGCCGGGCCGGCGGTCGGTGGGGCTGGGCCGGGGGTGCTCGGCCGGAGGCCCGGGGGCCGGCGGTGCTGGGCGGGCCGGGGGTGCTCGGCCGGGGGCCGGCAGTGCTGGGCGGGCTGACCCAGGCTGGAGATGCCGGGGGTGGGGCCAGACTGGGCCACGTCTCCTCCCCCCACACCCTCCTTACCTGCTTCAGGCTTCCCGCAAATCAAATATTCGCGGGAAGCAGGGGAGGGGGCGGAGTTGGGGCAGGGACTTTGGGGAAGGAGCGGAGTTGGGGGTGGGGCTGGGGCGGGGGCGGGGCCCCGTGGAGTGTCCTCCTTTTGGAGGCTTAAAATATGGTAACCCTAGGTAAAACAAAACAAAACAAAACCAACACACCTCCTAACTAAAATATAGTTATTACTGGTACAAAAAACATGTCTAGACCAGGCCTAAATGTTTCATCTCTTTGGGTGTAGGGACTGTCTTTTTGTTCTGTGTTTGTATGGCAACTAGCACAATGGGGTCATAGTTCCTGTTCGAGTGTTTGTGGCCCATAGGTTCTACACAATACAAATAAATAGAATGGTAATATATTCACACAACACAGGCACCAAATTAAATTGCCAGGCATGCTGGGAAAAGTGTTAGAATTATTATCTGTCAAGCCCACATGGTGTGCTTGGCACTATATAAAACCTAGAAGACAACAAGGCACATGCTCTGTTAATCCATATACAGTTTGCTTGAATTATTCCAAGGTGACCACAGAGTTGTTAACATTCTGACATATTTCAGCCCTCAAATCATAACATTTCTGCAGCACAGGGGGTTGCTGTGAAATATGAACAGTGCAGGGAAAAGGTTAAACATAAGTACCTGACCAAGCATCATTTATTCTGCCATGCTGTAAGAAGTGGACTAGGGGCACTGATCTGTATAAATGCAGGAACAATCTCCTATACACATTGCTGAATCATACTCTTGTCCAAGGTTATAGTCTATTTTGGGGCCTGAAAACATGTCCCAAGTCTCATGGTTTGCTTTCTCCTCCGCTCCTCCTCACTAAACAGGGCTTAAAGTTTAAACCCATGGCAGAAGAACAGTTATAATGTGCACTGCTGGTCATCAGAGCAGCATTCCTCTAGGCCCTTCTCCCCTGCCCAAGATTTGGTAGCAATCCAGAACTTCTCACCCTGCAAAGGAGCAGTTGATTTGAGTAAGTGTTTTACAACATTGTGAACGCCCACAAATTTTTCACGAGTCTTGTGATATTTGATATTTTACTTAAAGCCTCAGCTCCAGGAGGCAAGTGATTATATGAGAATGTCAGGTTTCAGGGAAAAAAAATCTCTATCCCTCTTGATTAGAGAGAAATGCCTGAAATTGAGACCAGTTGCACCCTAAAAGCTCAAAAGCTGTAAGGCAAAGAAAAGCAACCCCACATTTATTATTTTAAATTTCATAGTTTTTAAGTCAGTCTCAAGAGTTCAGGGGCTTGACTCACGATTTGTGCATGTCTGGGTTTGGCAACATTGGGTTTAATTCTGAACTTTAAACCACTAATTAATTTTCCACTCGTTCTGATGCAATCTTTACACAAAATGGTACAATGCTGGATTTTCTGAAATAAGTACACTTAATAAATCTAATGGAAAACTTCACTTACAGTAAGGGCCAAAATGTCAGACATTATAGAATAGAGCATGTTGTCATCTTGAGGATTTTTTTATAAAACATTTCTTTTTTCAATGCTTAGCCTACAATGTTAGAACTCTGCTTCTAAAATGGTAAGTTTTTATCAATAGGAAGAAAATGAAATAAGCAAGACTCCATGTCCTATGCCATACAATAGACTTAAATTGAGCTGGTTGGAGAAAAAAAGGCTAGATACAATATTCACAGAAATTACATGCCTGAATTTTTTGGTGAAATTTTGAATTTAAATTTTTTTAAAACCAGCTCCAGATCTAAATTATGAAGCAAGAAGCCCAGAATTATGTCGTACAGCACCCACCACTCTCCCTTGCATCAGTCCAGTACAATTTATATAGTATCCCTTGTTGATTTTTATTTTCATATTAAATTCAATTTATTGCCCTCCACTCCACTCCACTCCACAGCTTGCTGATTTTCATGCATTAGTGTTTACACAAAACATCTTTCATGAGAGCTCTGAGCGGGTCTCTACATGTACTATATACCTCTTCTTTTGTACACTCCACAAGAGGAGAGTCGCTCACTAAAACATAGATGAACCAGGGGTATTCCAATATTTTATTCTTTTTAGCAAGCAGGTGGCATTTTTTGTTTGTTTTTTTTTAAAGGGAAAATATTTAAGTTTCTAATCTAAATAAATCAGATCTTAAAAATGATGCAGTGCCTCCCCAGACACGCTTTGGAAACTCTTACAGCGTTAGGATTATTTCATCAACACTAAGGCCTGATCCTGCAGCTGGAGCTATGCAGGTGGCCCCCTCAGCTAACAGAGAGAGCCACTGACTTCAGTGAGAATCTGGATTGCACATCTTGGCTGTTCATTGTTTTAAATCCACAGGTATCATAAAAGAAATGGTTCAAATCCATCTGTATCCTCATTAAAGAGAACAGGCTGGACTGGACACTGAAACGCATTATTCTTTCTAGAGAAATAGAAATGGCTTGAGAATTCCTAGTACGAGCTGCTTCAGTCCTAATCTTCAGCAGTCACAAACTAGTAACATTTCTAATTTAAGGTTTCTGAGCAGTCGCTGGCTGATGATGACGTGCTCATTTTTATAATGCAGCCTACATCTTTCACACTTGCCAATATTTCGTAAACTATAAACGTAACTCTTTGGAGAGCAAAGCAGGTTCATACCTTTTAACTCTAAGGAAACACACTGGACTTTTTTTTTTTTTTTTTTAAGAGGGGCAGAATGGAAAAGCGATGTGTGGATTTTATAAGACAGGGATGTGTGGAAAGGCTCTTCTAAATAAACACAGTTGGTGTGTGTGGTAATTCTTAGGGTTTTGCTTATTGTTTCCTGTTCAGCAGGACTTTCCTCTTACATTTTGTATGTGTGCATATAAACAGCTATGACTCCATTTGAGGCAAAAGAGTTTTTAATTTTTCCTCATCAACAGCCACCCTCACCTCCCAGGTCCTTTTCTTCTGGCTCCAGTCCAGCAAATCAGTTAAGCAGATCCTTAACTCTAAGCACAAGAGTCGCCCAGTGAAGTCCGTGGTTAAGTGTCTTGCTGATTAGTACCTCAGTCCAGGAAGAGTTTTTTGTGTTTGGTTTTCTTTCCTGACTTGTGGCCAGTTACCTCCTTCCAGAACTTCTTAATTTTTGCTTTTTCCACTTATAGGTAAGTGACTTTGATTAGCTAAAAATTCCTCGCAAAATATTTCCACAGAATTCAAATGCCAGTTCAAAGACTCTGGAATTAAACTTAAAAATCTTAGCTAACAAACAAGTGTCAAAAGATGAGTTTGGCAACACCAACTTAGAAATGTCCATTAATAATAATAACAAAATACTTCGGTTCTATTGGCATTAGCCACTTGAGCGTCACAACTTTTTTTTTTGAAGTACTGTAACTACAGTATGTTATTATCTCAATTTACAGCTGAGGAAACTGAAGCAGAGTGAGGTTAAATGCAGACACATAGTTTTGATCCACATGCTGATCCAAGATCTCCAACATTTGAGGATATTCAAATTTGGCCTGTATTAGAAAGGTTATCTATGTAGGCATGAGTTCATCTCCACTGTAACTGAGGACCTGAGAAAGGCCTGAGGCATGACGTTTAGATCAAATCCAAAGAGGCATTCAGAAGTGATTCAGGCTCACCTTCAGTTAATTGTTTTGCCTGTAGTCACAGAGGGAGTCTATGTCTGAACCCAGGTTAGAACTTAGGAGTTCCTCCTGCCAAGTGTTGGGCTTAGACCACTACGCCATGCTTCCCTCTAGTCACATAACCTCAACTGAAAAAGAAATCCTGATCTAAAAGCCAACCAAAAACACCCAATGTTACTGGAACAAAGATTAATATGGGTCGGTCAGCCCAAAAGTTACTTTCATTTGCTTTTTTCTTTCCCAGCTCTGCGAAGTGCAGGCCCCCCCTTCTCCACCAGCAGTCAGAGATCTCACTTTGCTCCGTTGCCCCAGCATGCACTGTGCTAGTGACAACTGAAGTCACTGTTACTC
Source organism: Trachemys scripta elegans (assembly GCF_013100865.1). Taxonomy (NCBI): domain Eukaryota; kingdom Metazoa; phylum Chordata; order Testudines; family Emydidae; genus Trachemys; species Trachemys scripta. Next base: position 97,256,044 of record NC_048298.1, read on the forward strand.
TTAGAGAACGAAGTCTTGACATGGGGAAAGTCAGAGCCTTTGATTTAAGCTATCTTTTCCTCATAAGCAGACCCCATGCTCTAGCAACACTGACCTCAGTATAGAGGTCACTCATTTACCCAGCAGGGTAGATGCTAGGCCAGCTGAGTGGAGAAAAGATCTGCAAAGTTCTGCAGAGAAAGTGCAGGGCTGTGATCTTTAACGGGTTAAGCTTCAGCAGGAAGTTTGAAGTTGCCATGTAACTTGCAGGACACTCTGTCCTGGGACCCTCCCACACACCCAGCCAGGGAACAGAAGACAGAGTACAGCCAGACTTAGGGTGACCATATGTCCTGTTTTGGCTGGGACAGTCCCTTTTTTAAGCCCTGTCCCGACGCCCTCCCCCCGCCCCAAAGGAAACATTTGTCCTTGATCAGTTGGCAAGACCAATACAGGGCAAATGCCCACTTTTGTCAAAAAAGTGGAGTGCGGTGTGGAAGGGGCGAATGGAGATGCCCCAGCAAAACTAGGGGAGGGAGGCAGCGTTACAGAATGCAGGGGATGGGGGGCTCCTACCGGATTCCAGCCACAGACAACAGCCTCCTGAGGGGGGAGGAGCCTCGGGCAAGCAGCTGGGGATGTCCCATTTTCTCTTTGGGAAATATTGTCACCCTGGTTCAATCATTACAGCAACCTGTTTACTTTGGTATTTCTTGCTGTTAATTAAACAAGTAAGTTATCCTAAAACCTGCATCAATCATCAGTGAAAGACTAGAGGCGGGAAACAATGTTTTACTAACAATATTAATGCTTTACATTCCTGTCATACCCTCTGCCCAATGGTCTCAAATCCCTTTAGCAAGCAATGATTTATTTTCAAATCACCCATGTGAGAATTAAAAAAAAAAGTCTTTATTTTACAAACGAGGGCAGTGTGGCCTAGTAGAAAATAGAGCACTGGATTGGGACTCAGGAGATGAGGTCTAGTCCCAGCTCTGCCACTGGCCTGCTGGGTGACTTTGGGCATGTGGGCTCTGTGCCTCAGTTTCTCCATCTGTAAAATGGGGATAATGTTACTGACCTCCTTTGTGAAGTGCTTGGGATCTACAGATGAAAAAGTACTGTATCAGAGCTAGGCATTATTAATACTAACAATACAGTTAGAATATTCAAAAAGCTTCAAAGGCAAATAGAAATGTAAAAAAACAGACTATCTGTACACAATATGGGGCCCAATCCTCAACTGTTATAAATTGGCACAGTGCATGCATAAGAACATAAAAATGGCCATATTGGGTCAGACCAAAGGTCCAACTAGCCCAGTATCCTGTCTTCTGACAGTGGCCAATGCCAGGTGCCCCAGAGGGAATGAACAGAACAGGTAATCATCAATTGATCCATCCGCTGTTAATTTACACTGACTGAGAATCCGGCCCTGCATCTATATTCAGTATGCTGCATTCAGTTTTGAATAACCATTACGGAATTGTTTGTTATAGACCCCCCGCGTCCCACTCCCCGCATTATAAAACAAAAAAAATGTATGCCTAATTCCTAGTGGAAACATTACATTACCTCTGAAAGCCTGATCAAACAGTCTTGCTCTTTATGCCCTGTCACTGTTGATAGGTACAGTAATATATCCTGCCTTTTTTAATATAAACTCCCTTCCAATAAACAGGCTTTATCCAGGGTGTTTAAAATGAAATACTGTTTGACATGAAGGTTTCCACCCAGTGCCTCCTCTGTTTGCACCTATCACCTGGTCAGCTGAATAACTCTTTGTTTCCCCCGTCTCCATTTTTCTAAAGCAATTCTGTACCTTTTCTGGTCTGCTTTCTGTAACCACTATTTTCACTCCTCCAGCTGAAGACTCGGTCATTTGTTTAACACAACACTCCTTGAAACAAACCCTTCATTCTTTGTTGTTTCATTACTATTTTTTGGCGAAGAGAGACTCTGGGGTACACATGCTATATATTAAAAGACAGACTGGAGCTGCAATTCACAGGCCTTGCTCAGGAGAGGCATAAGAGGGGAATAGTAGGGATGTTATAGGCGAAGCTTGAGGTGCTTTGGCTGAGCTGTGTGAGGAAATCTGCACGGTGCTTGCCAGCCCTGTGCCTGGCTGGACTCAGTACTACTAGGTGCACGCTGTCGTGAGCACTAAAATACGTCCCTTTTTTAAAAAAGATAAATAAATAGAAGCAAGACTGTCTGAAATCTTTCTTCTCAGAGGATTTCAATGGGTCACTTGTTTGAATCCAAATGATCAGCAAATGCCACCCCATCAGCACCTAACGTTCCACCCGCGCCCAGTCTCTGCCGTACTTTCACGTTCTGATGCATCGCTCTGTAGTGTCTGCAGCCTCATAAGAGCCTGATCCTGCAATAATAGCCATGCTGGCAGACCCCTGAACCTGCACTGAGCTCCACTGGCTTCAGCTGAGCTCTGTGCAGACACAGCAATCCTCTTGCAGAGGTGTAATTGCATGAGCAGCCTCTAAATCCATATTAAACCTCTCACTGACTTCAGTGGGTGCAAGATGGAGCCCTGGCTCTACGTTCCCTGGACGTCATCTAGGGCTGCATTTTACAGAACATGTTTTTGTGTTTTGGGAATTACTAAAAGATCCACCCATTTCAAACCGGGTCACTCTTTCACATAGCCTGTCCAGACCAAAAAATAAAACCAAATATAGCCTTTCTGAACCCAGTACTGTTGTTAAAACTCGCTGTGTGCATTGGTTCAGAAAGATAAGCTGTCGTAATTTATCACCTAGAGCTGTGGGAATCCCTCTAAGTTCCATTCACAACAGACAGGTGATTTCTCTCCCTCAGAACCAGTTCAGACGTGCTCCAGAAGTCTGAGGAAGTTTGGTTTGAATTAAGCATGCAAAATGCAAGTCTCACTTTGAATCCCTAAGTGATGGTCAGGTTCACACAGGGAACACAGCGTTGCCAAATCCTGAGATTTATTGGTGAGTCTTGCAATATACCACATTTTCCTTATAGCCCCAGTGGCTGAGTTAAGTGATGACTTGAGTACTTCAGCTTTCATTTTAAAAAAATTCTAGCCTTCATGGTTGGAGTGAAAAGTTTTAAAGTGTGAAGAAAGTGCACCCTAAAGGCTTAGAAACTAGAAGGCAAATACAAAGAACACAACATTTATTTTAAAAAAAATCTAATGATTTTTAAATCAGTCATGATTTGTGAACACTTGGGTCTAACAAAGCTAGGAACGTGGAATGGGAAGCTGGAGTAACAGGCTATCTTGGAAGACACTGAGAGCTGTTGGGAGAGGCAAGTCTCCTCTGACCAACTACAGAATATCTTATGCAACAGATGTGATATGTGACTCTAGAGTCTGCCCCTAACCTCCTTGTACCACAGCTTCTTGTTCTTTTAGAGCCAACAGAGCCTCAAAGTATATTTAGGCACCTAACTCTCATTGAAATCTATTTGAGTGAGGTGCCTAAATATCTTTGAAGATCTGGGCCTGAGGTTACCTGACCCGAAAAAGAATTCAGTGGGCAAGGAGAGTTAGAAAGGGAATGCATGAGGGATTCTCCTTCCCACAACAGCCTTATGTATGGTAAATCCTCTCTAGCTTGCTGGTGAAGAATTTCCCCAGCCCAGGCAATGCATGGGACCAGGGCCGGCTTTATTAAGTGCGGGGCCCAATTCGAATACCCGGCAGCGGTCTGGGTCTTCGGCGTCACGTCATCAGCGGGTCCGTGGCACTGAAGGACCCGCCGCCGACGTGCCGACGAAGACCCGGACTGCCGCCAGGTGAGTAAAAAAATTAAAAAGGTGCCTAAGTTAGGCGCTCTTCTTTAGGGTGCGGGGCCCTCTTAGGCACGGGGCCTGATTCGGGGGAATCGGCCTAAAGCCGGCCCTGCATGGGACAGCTGTAGGCTGCCTTGTCCAACCCATACCACTCTATCCCCAATAAGATCTGGTGTAGGACGAAAGAGGAATGTCCTACATCATACACAGCTGCATGGATTCTCTGTTGTGGCTGTCTGCAAAGCAGCCCAGAGGAGCTTGGCGGCGGGGGGGCGATGGACCATAAATTAGAGCAGCTCCTGCAGCGACATTGGGGAAATGACTGTCGTATACAATAGGAATTTTGGCTTTTGTCTAGATGAGGATTGACTGTACAGTGTTAAGACAGCATGAGGCTAATTTGTGTGCCAGACAGAAGGAGGCAAAGTGCTTACTCACACTATGCTTGACTCGAGCCAGCTATTAAAGCATAACTCCCAAAAGCACTGAATTCACGTACAAACAGAGAAGGAGGCAGTAGGGAGTGATTCAAGAGTGCTGCCGCACAGCTCATTTCCCAGAGAGCAAGTGAACACTGGAGTGAGATAAATCTTCTATTGGTTTCACCTCTGGAGAGCGCCTTTCAGGGATGAGTACCCTAGGAGCGGCTTATAGCACCTATTATGTCACTGCTACCACATCTCCTAATGCCAGAGCTGTGACACCCTGGCTCAAACCACATTTTATTACCGGCACAAAGTTAAGGTGTGTGGGGGGAAGCAGTAAAAGGAGAAATGACCATTGTTACCATGCCAACATACACAAATCAGAACGACCAGATTGCTGCACTTCTCCAAGGAGTGGTTTAAAGTAGTCTTTGCCCAGAGCTAATTTGTACACGGCAACATGTTAACCAAAAAGAAAAGTTCAGGAACGGATACATTTATCTGTAAGCATTTGGGGCAGAGGCTGTTCACTATATATACTCTTGTAAAGGAAAGGACCGGGAGCCAGAAGATTTGGGTTCTAATTGGGCTTGGGCTAGTCACAACCTCTCTGCTTCCATTTCCATAGCTATAGAATCAGGATAATCTTTGCCTACCCCCGGGGGTTGTAAAATTTCATTCGTCGATATGGGTACAACTCTTTCAACTCTGCTCATTATGGTTCTATATAAATGATATATAGCATTATTACTATAGTATCCTACTGTCTGATTAAGAATCCAGTAGGTGTTTTGCCCTTCTCAACCTACAGACCTTCCTGATTCTCACCAGTGATGAGAAACAATGTTATTTAGAAATCTGAAAAAACAAACCAACCATAAAACTTCGTACAATTGGGTTGATAATGTATTGGGAAAGTCGATTTAAGATTTTAATAATAAAATAATACTTAGCACATACACAGAATCATAACATAGTTAAAGCTCAGAGAAGTAATACCTACATAGCATCTTTCAATTTCAGAGAACTTCGCAAACATTAATTTATTCTCACAACACCTCTGTTAAGTTAGATATTCTTATCCACATTTTACAGATGAAGCAACTGAGGCACAGAGATTGCTGCCCAAGGCCACACACACTAAAGTTACTGCTGGAGCGATCGTTAGAGATCAGAATTGGCGCAGATCACTAAATAGCAATGCCTCCCATGGGAAAAGACCTATTACTCTCTGACAGAGAAACTGTCGGATATTACAGTGACATTGAACTAGATTTCAGGCAAAAGTGCTATCCGGCGAGGGCTAGTTTCCAACAGGGAGACCATGTTTTAGGACTGCTTCTGAGGACTTTTACTAATGTGGCTTAAGCAATTCAACTGAAACAGAAAGAGTGGACACAAATCCTGGAGAATTTCTAATATTTATTAGTCAGGGATAGATGTGGTAAACTAGAGGGATGCTGAAGTCCACAAATGAAGACAGCAAAGGACGTTTCCAGACTTCAGCCTTCAGTAGACTTGGGCAGCCTGCCAGTGCCATTTTTGCCAACAGCAGCTAAAACCCTGATTGCCTCCAGAGCAGCGGGTCAGTGAGATAAATGTTTGAACAAATCCCTGCAAAATCTGATGCCTGGCAGGCTTCAGTGACATTTCCAGACTACAAATGAGAGGCAATGACTTCTCAGGTCTACAATTGAGATGGGAAAGCAAACAGGATGGTGCACAGTCTGAAGAAGAAGCAAAATATGGTATTAACAGAGTGGGAGAAGGTACTTCCAAAACTAAACCATTACTAATGAAAAGCAATGTGACTTTTAGAAAGGACAAATTGAAATGGTGGAAAAACCAAATAGCGATATAGGTAGTTGGTAAATTCTTTGGCTGCCCTTTGTTCTGTGCTTGCACCGCGCTGAACACAAGGAGGTCCTGGTCCATGACGGGATATGCAATATAAATACTAAATTATATAGTCTGAGAACAACCAGCAGGAAAATAATTCCCAAGCCCTTTCAGTTTATGGTAGATTTGTATGTTAAGCTACATGATTTCAAATGTGAAAGAGGTCAGTGATGGTTATTCATATAACAGTAGCCCCAAGAGGAACCGAATCATCATCAGAACTCCATTGTGCTAGATGCTGAACAAACACAGCCCATGCTCCAAAGACCTTACGATCTAAAATGTAACTAAAGATGGACAAAGAGTGGGAGAAGGGAAAGATTATTATCCTTGTTGTACAGAGAGGGCATCAATCCTCTTTACATAGACGTTACAGAATTCCGACTCATAGAAGAGACGGATCAGACACCTCAACCAGGACTTCAGGGTTGTGATGAGAAGACTCTCTCTTTCCCACTCACCACTCCGGTGACATACAGGGACTAGAGCAGTATCCCCTTGGTTCAGACACAGCATAGAGCTGCTGTGGGTAACTCTATACTGGCCCTCACACGAGGACAGGGAGTGTCCCAGAAGTGGGAGGGAGGTCTCCATGGTGCACACAACTACAGAGATTCTAAGTTGCTCCCGATTGCCCAAGGCTGCACAAAAAGTACCTGATCCAAACCCACTGAAATCAATGGGGAGAGAGGGCGGGATGACTCCTATTAACATCAAGAGACTTTGGATCAGGCCTTAAATCAGTATTAAATTCAGGACTAGGACCCAAAAGTTTCTGGCTTCTAGTAGTATGTTCAGACCACTAGGCCATGTACCAAACATATAGGACCTGATCCAAGGCCCACAGTAGAAAGATTCCCATTGACTTCAGTGGGCTTTGGATCAGACCTATAAAGAACATATAAATGTTACCAAGTAATAAAGAAAAGAAAAAATCAAAAGTATTGGTGTATTCTGGCTAGATCGGAGAGCTGATGCAAAACCAATAACATTTCGTAGAAACAGAAGCATAGTACTTGAAAACCACACAGAACTTATGCTTGAAATATGTTTAATTATGGAACATTTTCAAAATCAAATTCCAAATACAGAGAAAAGAGCTAAACATAGAGTTTTACATATCTATTTACTTGGTGAAAAAAGACTACGTTAAAGGGTGATTTAACTGATGGCACAGTAAACAAGATTTCAGATTGCAATATTAACATGATTTAGTGCCTTTACCAGAGAATTGATGATAGGCCATCTGCCACAAAAGGAAATTAAAAGCAAGAGGATTCAACTCCCTCTCACACACACATGGAAACACTTCTGCATTTCAGCAAAATTCAATCTTTAAAGATTAGCTTTCTGAGATGAATGGTGGAGGGGGCAAGTGGTGGGTAGAAGGTTTGTTGAGACAAGGTCACTAGAGTTTGTCCAATAAACAGTTAAATATTGACTATGGCGTGGAAGCTGTAGAAAGGGAAGATTGGCTCCAGTGAACAGAATGGGATTTTATTATTCTCAAATGTTTACTGCCAGATCAATTTCTCCACTGAAATCAACAGGGTTACTCCAGATTTATACTGGTAAAGTTGAGATCAGTATGTGGCTCTCTAAGTGAAAAACTTAGTTCTTGGATCACACAGTGAATCTCCATGCCAATATTTTGCTTTCTCCCTGGCTCCAATCGTGCAATGAGCTTGTGCAACTTCTGTGCCCGTGGAGAGCTCCATTGACCTAAACAGGGCTCCCTGCAGGCACAGAGACCAGCACAGAGCTCACTTCATGATTGGGCCTGTGTTGTAAAACTGAGGACTGAAAGTCCTGTTCGTGTTAGGAGAACAGAAGATGGGACGCAAAATGCTCTGTGTGGCTCTTTCATCAGAACGTGCTCTGATCTCAGGTGAGCATTTCCAGAAGCCACACATTATGGTACATTTTTATACCTTTTTTAAATCTGAAAAAGGAAGCTGTTCCTTCAGATCAATAGATAAACCGACTGATCATTACAGAACTGGATTGGAAGGAAAAAATTACTCATGTATAAACATTTTAAAAGGTTTCCAGGGTTGAGATTTACATGCTCTAGTAGACAATGATTCATCTATCAGCTCCCTTTTACTGGTACTGCTTTTCTGGTGTTTGTGCTCTACTATACATTATAAATGAGTGCCCAATATTATTCACACAGTGGTTGTTTTAGTCAGCTTACATGTGCACCTTTTCCTCCATGGCTATACATCAAATGAGATCTCTTACTCAATTAGATGATTTCTCCATTTTCCTGTGACATGGTAGAGTATTTAATGAGGGCAACTTTAAAAGCAATACAAGTGCAAAGTGGTTTCCAATGGTACCAAAGCAGCGTTTTCTGACTATAACATACTGCAAGTTATAGGATCTGATCCAAAGCCCATTGAAGTCCATGCAATTTTTTTTCAATTGATTGTAATGATCTTTGGATTAGGCCCATAGCATGCTTCAATTTATGGAGGGTATCAGAAAGGCAACAAATGCAATACAGAGAAGTAAAAAGAACCAACTCGTGTCTGATGTTAAACCAAAAGGTTTCAGTGAAGCATAAAGTGAAGCATAAAGTGAAGCATAAAGTCATCAAAGTCATTCTGATGAGGAGTGAAGCTCCAACTTTCCAGTATGGACATGCACCTAGACTTTAAGTGGATTATCAATTTCATATAAGTTTCCTGAATGGACTTAGTTTTTGTGATTGGTGCTGGGTTGGCAAGTTGTGGAGACCAAAACCCTCCAGTTTCCCATGGTAGAGGCCCAAGAGCAATGCAGACTTCCCTGCACTACCAAGCCACTGTTTTTCTACCATCACCTGGAGGCACTAATTCTAGAAATAAGTGGATAATTAAGTCTCCATACCTATTCAGTCCTTGGCCTCTCTGTGATTAACAATAAAAAAATGTCACAATGGGTGTTTTAGTTATACAGATTGAGATCAAAACTCATTTTACATACCTACAACCCCACACCAACAAAAAGCCAATGAGATAAGTTTTAGTCATTTCCAACCTGGGTAGGCTTTCATCTACTGAGTGAAAAGTTCTACATATCATTATTATTTCCCAGACCCAGACAGTCCTATGGTTTGGTGACTCGTCTGAATTCTTTTTTGCTTCCCAGCCACAGGAACTCAAAAAAGCCAACCAGTCCACCATCCTTCCAAACAGGACATCTCATTCCTTCTCCTCCGATGTCTTCAGAGTGGTCAGCTCTGCAGTCTTTCCCACAACCCAATTACTGGAACTCCCAAAATTCCATGTCAGGAATCAAGCAGTTTTCTAGTCCCTCAGCTAGGCCAGGAGCTAGCTACATCCACCCCATGTGCTCTGGAGCATTCCCATCAAATAGCGCATGGCATGCCAGGTCACTCCCTATGGAGATTTCAGCTCTTGTGGAGAGAGAAGGGTCTGGCATGAAATGCATTCTAAGGCACAAATCTACGGGATAAGTCCCACAACATGCAATTTGTCCAGCCCATTCAGAGCTGAAGCTGATGACACACCATGATTATTATTCCAGGCATATCCTCCCCTTCAACAAGTTACCAAGCCACTCCCTTCCCTGTGGTGAAATATTTATGGAATCCTTTGCTTTTCTCGTTTTTAAGGGGGAATAAAAGGAAGTGAATTTAGTGTTCTTGAAAGTGAGTGAGAACCTAATCATACCTCTGTAAACCAAAGATAGCATGGACAGGAGCTCTGCAAGCTTTAGTGAACAACTTAGCCAGTTCACATCAGTTCTACATTGCCATGCACATGCTCCTTCAGTTCTACACCTCTCTAGAGCACAAAGCTGCCAGTCATGCCAAATTCTGTAATAGCTTTGGTTCTTGTACAAATGGTGAGTAAGCTGTAAATGCCAAGTTCATTTTCCTTCTGAGCCAAGTCTGGATTTAAACTTGGTTTTCCAGAGGCAAAGGGCTTTACACCATGGTACTTTCCAACTTCCTAATTTTAGTACTGTATACAATACAGCAGGGGTCGGCAACATTCGGCACGCGGCTCGCCAGGGTAAGCACCCTGGCGGGCCGGGCCAGTTTTATTTACCTGCTGACGTGGCAGGTTCAGCCGATCACAGCCCCCACTGGCCGCGGTTC